>NW_010230788.1:0-4498 GCF_000690775.1 Eurypyga helias
GCAGCGGCAAGTACCTGGCGTCATGCGCCGACGACCGTACAGTCCGGCTATGGAGCACCCGGGACTTCACGGCGCGCGAGCACCGCTGTCTGCGCACCAACGTGGGGCTGGACCACGCTGAGTTTGTCCGCCTCAGCCCCGACTCGCGGTAGGGCCAGGCCTCCCCGCACCTCATCCATCCTGGGCCCAGGGACCACCTGGGGCATCGCGGCGCGATGACATCCTGCGGTGTGGGCTGTGCGGAGGGTATGTCCCTCCCAGGGTTTTGGTAGCACCACTGATGGATGAAAGCAGCATGCACTTCAGTGTGGCCCTTGGCAAATATTCCAGTGCCCAGCTTGCTAACCCCGTGGAAAGTGCTTGTTAAGGTCTTTGCCAGCAGGCCCTGCGGCTGGGTTGAGCTGCTGAGCATTTCTGGTGGGCTGGGGAGACAGCTATTGCTGTCTGGGAAGGTTGGTCGAAAAGCATGCCACTTTGCAAAGTGGACTCTTAGAGGAAGGAATCTCATTTCCAGATGTGGAGGAATAAATTCAGTTCTTTTCCATTCAGTGTTGCAGCTGAACTAATACAGGCAGGGAACTTGATATCCTCATAAAACATACAGCTTTATATCTGCCAGTGTATCCCCTTCCCAAGGTGCCATTGAATGACCTGTTAGTTTAGCTGTTGTAGCTAGGCTGAACTGAGGTAGCCTGTTTCTTAATGGCTCAGTGTCTCACCTTCCACAGGGCATTCATTGTTTGGCTGGCGAATGGTGAGACTATTCGTGTCTATAAAATGACTAAGAAGGATGATGGCAGCTTCACCTTCACTGCAGCTTCTGGGGACTTCCCAAAGAAGCACAAGGCGCCTGTCATTAACATAGGAATTGCAGAGACAGGTATGGAAATGACCAGCTCACTTGCTGAGGTTCTCCAGGCTTTGATTTCCTTGTAAAGCAAGAGCTGCTGGATTGAGTGTGTTAGGAGTTTCTGGCATTCTCAAGGCCCATTTCTGCATTTGTACTTGATTCTCTAGTCTCTTAGATGTTACTTTTTCGCCTTTTTTTACTACTGAGTAAACTAAAGTTGTAACTTTCAGACAGATGATATTTCTGTCTGCACAGAATTAGCTCCCCAGTATGCACAGTCTCTTAATTTGCATTTTCAGGGATGCTGTTGCAAAGAGGTGTGGTCTCAGTGTTGAGAGGATTGCTGTTTTCTGTCCCACCAGTCTGTCTTTAACCAGTCATAAATCTCTCTAGTGAGTTCATATGGTCGATCTTGGACTTCTGGGATCTTCTAAAACAGAGGCTGGGGTGGAGGGGGGAGGTGGTATGTGTTAGTGGTGTGGGCATTATGGATTAATGTGACAGTGGGCGAGTGGATGTGAGTTCACGTCTGTAAGAGAAGAGCAGAGAATATGTTAAGAGACCTTTGTTCAGCTGTGAAAGTGAAAACAAATGTGCAACATGTAGCTGAAAGGTGAACACGCGACTCCCTGTCCAGGCTGAGATGGAGAAGGGGAAGGCATTGCAAGTGGAGGCAAGCAGGAGTCCAAAATGTTGACACAACCAGTCATGGCTAATAGCAGTGTGACGTGTAGTCAGCTGCCTGCCTGCAATCCATGACTTGAAAGTTAAGGATCCCTCAGGTTGTGTTTTAACCATCTGGGGAACATGAAGTCTACCGTGTTACTCCTGTAGTACCAGCTCAGTGCTGAGCTCGTGGGATCTGAGGGGTGCTGGGGTGAGAAGCACGCGTGGGCTCTGAGTGCCCGTCACCAGCCAGCTGCTGCTGAACCTAGGGGTGTGCTAATGCACGACCAGGAGCTGAGTCTTCTACTATTGCCCTTTGCTCTGTGCTGGGAGATTGACACTGCCTGAGTTTTGGTGCTGCTTTTGGTTTTTATGACTGTCCAGGGGGAGGGAGAGGTTGCCCTGCTTAGGGACCCTCCCAGGCCTTTGAGAAGTCTGTGGCAGCTTTAGGCCTGGGAGCTCTCCTGATCTCTGCCTTTTTTCCCCAGGAAAGTTTATCATGACAGCTTCCAGTGACACAACCATTCTGATATGGAGCCCAAAGGGTGAAGTCCTGGCCAGCATTAACACTAACCAGATGAACAATGCCTATGCCACGGTGTCACCCTGCGGAAGGTGAGGGACGTGAGGTATCCCAGGCTGCTCCTGCTGTGGAGTGGGAGTCTGCATGAGCAAACAGGAACCTCGCTCCTTCACAGAGGATGTCATCAGTTCAGACCGTAGGCGATTAGTCATTATTTTACGAGGGTTCCACATTTGAAAAAGCAGTTCTGGACCCCAAGAGCAGCGCCTCCAGGAGCATTCACTCTTGCCTGTGAAGTCTCAGACATGCTGCAGGTTACTGTTGTGCCTCAGCACTGCTGTTCCTGTTAACAGTCTTGTGAAGAGCCAAGGAGAACAGCATTGGCCTCAGGCAGTGAAGGTGGGACAACACATACGGCACGTGCAAAGCAAACAGCATTTCTAGCTCATTTTTGACATTTTAAAGGATAATTATGAAATTAAAATCATTATTACTGAGTGGTTGTCAGGAAAATCATGTTCTCTGCTCTGTCTCTAACTTTTTGCTGTGGGAAGACCTCCCATGCTCCAAGCCCGGTGAGTTTGGGGTTCAAAAGCACTTTTTTAAAAATGATATTTTGACCTGGGAGTTTCTCATGCCTGAGTTGTGGAGTGGCTGCTCCGGTCCTTGGTGGCCTTCCTTGGTGTTCCCTTTACCAGCCTGGTTTTGGTGAAAAGTGAAAACTTTTTCAGCTGACAGGAGTAAAGATTTGCACCCAGGTGACAGGTTTGCCTTCACAGGGCCCTGTCTTGGGCACCTCTTGGCGCAGGACGGCTGCCCCTGGCCCCTGCCTTGCTTGGAAGGCCGGAGGAGAGCTCTGTAGGGCTGGCCCCACAGCCCAGCTTGAGGGTGCTCTGTAACAGATACCTTGTGTCTTCCACCCAGGTTTGTGGGATCCTGTGGCTTCACCCCTGATGTAAAGGTGTGGGAGGTGTGTTTTGGCAAGAACGGAGACTTCCGGGAGGTGGCCAGGGCTTTTGAGTTGAAAGGCCACAGCGCTGGCATGCATTCCTTCTCCTTCTCCAATGACTCGAGGAGGTAAGTGCGTGTTACCTGCTGCCTGAAATGGTCTCAGCCCAGGGGCTGCACCCCTGCACGGTGTGGGGGATCCCTGCCCCGCGTGTTTTCCTGGGAGTCGGGGCAGCAAAACCCTGACTGCTGGGGCCACCTGCATGTTTCCTGTGGGTTTTCTCCTCGGGTGACTGTTCTCTGTCCTCTGGAAAGAGGAGGAGGACCGTAGGTGTGTATGGACAGACACTTCTGGAGAGAGCTCACTGGCCATGAAGGATTCCGGGTTTGCAGGCGTGGCCGGGAAGAGGTGCTGCTCCATTTCCCTGCACTGGCCTGTGCTCTGTCTCCTGGCTGCAGGATGGCGACACTGTCGAAGGACGGGACATGGAAGTTCTGGGACACTGACGTGGAATATAAGAAGCAACAGGATCCATACCTGCTTCTGACCGGGAAGTGTGAGGTGGTGGAGCCTTGTCGCATTGTCCTGTCCCCTGACGCTCACGTTGTCGCCATTTCCAGCGGCACAGACATCGTTGTGTACAACACGAGAAGAGGAGAGGAGGAGGAGCGCTTTCTGGGTGTGCACGGGCAGTGCATAACGGACGTGGCTTTTGACACCAGTTGCCGCTACCTGGTGTCGTGTGGAGACCGGGCCATCCGTGTCTTCCACAATGCCGCTGGTCACAGGGCAGTGGTGGAGGAGATGGAGACCATGCTGAAAAAAACTGGGAGCAAAGCCACCCGAGAGAGGCTGGAGCAGCAGATCCGCAGCGCGCGCAAAGCGCTGGATGCAATCTACAGGAAGAAGCAGTAATCCTCCCCCCCAGTGGCGTGTCCTGGCTCCGTACAGCCACAGGCAGCTGTGTTCTGCTTTGGGGGATTTTTTTTATAACAATACAACTAGTAATAAAGGAGCATGCGGAGTGCGTGCGCAGGTCCTTCCTTGCGTGCTTTTCTGACCGTCGTCATGGAGAGCTGGAGGGTGCGTCTGCCTGGAGAAGGCAGGGGACGATCGAGGGCTTTCCGAGGTGACGCTGTTGTCTTGTTTCTGTCCAAGGGCTTGTCCCCACCTGCTCTTTCAGGGGGTTGATTGGTCAGATGTGGCCAGCAAGCTTTTCTGGGCTTAGAAAAGGGGCTTGTGTGGAGTTGTTTTTGCAGAGGAGCTCGATCTGTGCAGCTAAACGAGGGGGTTTCTCCTGCACGGGAGCTGGCAGCGCTTTAATGACGATGCTGCCTGCAGACAGGGCTCTTTCCATCCGGGTCGGGGAGTCGAGGTGGTGCAGAACTGCCCTGGGCGAGGCCCGGCGGCCTCTAGTCCCGCTCCCGTGTGTGCCCGCTGGCGCTGGGCGGGGCTTGTCCCAACGGAAGATGGCGGCGAAGGCGTCGCCCCGCCTTCGCGCCGCCTCGTT
>NW_010230789.1:0-342 GCF_000690775.1 Eurypyga helias
TCCCCCCCTCCCCCCCAAGATGGCTTGAGAAAATCCAAAGGGGACAGTGATGCGGAGGGGGAAGGGGGAGACACTGAAAAGCTCGGGAAGTGGGAGAAAGTTTTGGGTTTGGGGATATTTTCTCCGTGTGTGTGTTTTTTCTTTTTCGAAAAGCCCGAAGGAGCCCAACGATGACAAACAAGCGGGCAGGCACCAGGAGGGGAGCGAGCGAGAGAAAAAGAGTTTCGCTGGTCAGTAAACTTCAAGCTGCTGGGATGAGGTCATTGGTGTAAAAATAAAGCGATGGCGTCATCTGAAACCAATCCCAGTGAATGAACTCAGCCGGGGGGTGAAGGAGAAAGA
>NW_010230790.1:0-10047 GCF_000690775.1 Eurypyga helias
CCCTCAGGCAGACCAACACTCCGGCCGAACTTGGTGTCAGCTGCAAACTTACTGGGGATGCACTCAAACCCCTTGTCCAGCTCATTGATAAAGATGTTCAAAAGAACTGGCCCCAAAAATTTTAAGTGCAGGTATAAGTTATTTATTCTGCAAAATAGAGGTATCTTCTATGGAGTTGGACACTGGAATCACGGCATTAGGAATGGAGTTGTGGAAACTTTATGACAGCACATACACATGCAGGCACACACGTACACACCTACACACACAGAGCCTTTGTATAGGCCCCTGCTATTGCATTATCCAGAGGGAGCCCTGCCTGCATCTTTATTTGTAAAAACTTGTAGCGAGGGTTGCATTCAAGACCCCTTCCCCTATTCACAGTCCTTCTGAGGTAACAAGGTTGGCAAGGATTATGTGCATGGCACAGTCAAGACGTGTGTCAAGCATGCTGCACACACTCCCCAGCCCAGTGTTCAGTACATCCTGGACAGGAGGTAACTCTCAAGAGAACCCAGCCCTCGCTGGAGCATGCTCAATCCTGCCTCAGTATTTGGTGAAAGACAGATGCTAACTGGAGACATAATACTCCTTGTGAAACAAAGCCTGCTTATGACAGTAGGTTCAGAATCAATGACCTATGCTAGTCTTCCAATGAACTGACAGGGTCCACATTCACAGCACAGACTTCAGATGAATCTCTGGGTGTTTTCCCAAAGACTATCCTCTTAGAGCAGTAATTCAATCCTCTGTAAGGTGGGCAGTTTCCATGAAAGACTCAAGTTATTTTAAGACAGTAGCACTGTTCTGACTGAAAAACTCCATGCTGTCCCAGCCTCATGACAGTTTGCTTTGCAGTGCTAGCAGTCATGGATCCTGATCAGGACAGAGAATGTATGTTGGGACCATTCCTGATCACTAGAGTTACAAAACTTCTTGTACAAGCAGGGCAACCTGGCTGAGTTCCAGTCAAATCAATTACTTTCATCACCCTAATTCCCTTCATAGCCTTAAATGAACTTGTACTTTTCTTAACTTCCTGTGCTACCTTGTTGGGTTGTCCTACTGTGAACTGTTAAATAACCGCTGTGTTTCTCATGTACACAAAGTGATTACTTCACCCATCCCCAGTGTCAGCTGTCTCACTGGAGCACGTTCAGATGTAATACATCCATGCTTGTAAGGCTCTTCCAAATCCCTCAATGAATTAATAATAATGCTCAGTATTTACATGGGTCCATTCATTCAAAAGGCTTTATAATTTGACAAATGCTACTGAGCAACTTGACCCAGATCACATAAAAAAAACTTAGTGACCTAGTCAGATTCAAGTAACTCTTCTCCCAAACGTTAGCCCAGACAGCTTGTATGGAGAGAAACAGGCCCAGTTGTATAGCCATGTTTGCATGAGACAAAAGAGACTTTTTCCAAGTGTTCATTGTTTATTGAAGTAAGACAGAAGCAGGTTAAAAGCTACCCAAGATGGCCCTTCTAAAATCTGCCTGAGATCCTCCTATCAACCATTCACATAGGCTTTCCCTCTCCTGATGGCTCAGAACATGCTAAATAAAAATTGAGTGAAAAGAGTTCCTGCATATCTCAGCCTCATTTTCCTCCTGTTGTCCTCCAGAGCTCACTCCTAACCAGGTCATCTTGCTGCCAAGGAAACAGCCTGTTATGTCACTCACCAACAGAAGAGTGCCCCTTTCTTTGCATCTGTACAAGAAAGTCAGAGTGGAAACAACTGCCTGTTTCCAAAGAGACCAGATCCCTGCTGATGTCCACAACAAGGAAGGACCCAGGAGTCTCGTGCACTTCAGGGTAGCTGAGCTTTGTCCTGGAGGCCAGGGACTGGAGTCCCTCTGCCATGCCAACCCACAGCCAGGCTCTGCACAGCTTGGGTGGCACTGCTTGGTAGCAGAGACCAAGCTACCGACATGGAAGTTCACATGGTGTGAACTAGGGCACTGGCAGTTAAACCACTGGGTTTTAAATTCCTCATGTTCTGAGCAGCGATCTAGATTATTCAATCTAAGCGGATTTTTAAAATCTGAGGTATTTAAACTGTTAAGCACATTGTACTACCAATGCCAGGAATGAGTGGTTGGGGGGGTTTTTTGTGAGTTAAAATGGCAAAGTCTTTCTTAAACAGTAAAAGCTACCTTAAAATCATCACATTAGTTATACAGACTTATTTAAAGTGTGGGGCATCAGGCTTCCAAGCCTTTCAATCCATAGCTTCCATACCCCGAGACAAACTAGCCGGTGTGCAAGCGTCACACTGTTGTCAACATTGTTCTTCACTTTCACTGACAAAACCACCTTCCCTCCCCCCACTCCCTCCCGTTGCTGCAAACCATATCAGAGGATCTCAGGGGCAATGCTCACCACAGGCTGGCAACATAACTGCAAACTGCCCACTTCAAATTTTTCAAGATCTCCTCCCCAGCCCTTTCAAAAAAAAAAAAAAAAACCACACTTTGAAAATGCAGTACTCTTTCAAGTAAGTCTGAATCTCCTCATTCTTACAGACAGAACTGTAAGGAGGGGGGAAAAAAAAAAAAAAAATCACAGTTGCTATAAAATCAATTATAAAAGTTCCCAGAGCTGGCATCACTATGTATAAAGCATGCACTTCCTTTGGTTCTGCATCACTGCCCATCAGCGGGGGAGAAGGATGCAGGCAGTGGACAGGAGCCCCCGTTGCTGTGACTGCTGGGGAGCCCGGTGGCAACCGAAGAGGAGGGAAGGAAGGTCTCTGAGCAAGCTGTTGCAGAGCCATCAGGAACCTGTGGCACAGGACGCTTCCCAACAGCAGCGTTCAGCATTGTGCGCTGAGGACCTGCTGTGGTGTTTCGAGTCCACCTGCATCAAGAGAACCTGCAGGAACTGCCTCACAGTCCCTTCTCACACGACAGTCAGAGTAGGGAACTGCAAACCTCTTTGACCCTTGAAGTAAGCCTGCAACAGCACTGTACAAGTAGTTACAGAGTAACCTGATCACTGAACCAAGCTGTTCCTGAATCTTAACAAAGCGAACATCGCTCTGACGGAAAGGCTGGATTAATGGCCACCAGGACCCTTCCTCGAGGATGAAAACTTCCTTCTCTGCCATGGCCCACAAGCCACCCTCAGGACACAGTCAAAAGATCTCTGACAAGTCCGTTTTCCAAAAAGAAAGTTTGATAGGTGGGTTTCTTTGTTTTGCGTGGGGGGTAGTCAGAAGTTTCTCAAAGCAGAAGTTAATAAACCATGAGGCCAGAGATTTCCTAAGGCAGCAAGAGTATTACACACAAGTACTGGTTGCCTTTACCAGTACTGCACCACATTTAAATCGGATTTTTTAATGTGCCTTTGACTAAGTGGACTTTACAACCACTTTCACTGTTTTCCAAGGTAAGTAATCACTAAGGTCCATCTCGGAAGCTACCTTAAAAAGATTAGAATTGCATCATTTCCTAAAATATGAAGGGTGAGATAAATGTCTTATGCAGTATATGGCTTTAGCGGAAACACAATTACAGTGAAAGCAAGTGAAAATTGCTCCGGTCTGAAGTGGAAATCGTTTGGATGTTTTTACATCCAAAACCAACAAACAAGAACATACACATAAAAGTTACATAATACAAAATGGAGCAAAAGTGCGTTTAGAACATATCTGTCATCAGGTACAGCTTAAAAGCATTTGGTGTAAACTGCAGTGAGTTGTAAAGATTTCAACTTCATTAGCAAACTGTGACTGAAAGAAACTGTTCTCACTTTCCAATAGTTACTGTGTATCTGAGCAATCTTGGACTGGACTGTGATAATGTAAGCTGCATTTTGAAACAGAGAAGGAACTCCACAGCAACCTACAAACTTGGATTTTATGCAAATTAGAGGTTAGTGAAAAAAATTTAATTAAAATTGAACAATAACTCAATTTAAGGTAAAGAAAAAACACCAAAAATCCACACCATGATGGAACCAACAAACCAACCAAAAAAACCCTCAAATCTTTGCCAGTCCTCACGCCTGGGACCGCAAACAAGTTCACTTAGTGCACTCGAACAAGATTAGTAGGAGATGCTTCTAAAGCCACAGATGCCACGAAAGTTTCTAACTTGAAGATCTCCAAGTATCTTGTTCCTGCTCTTCATAGAATGGTTTGGGTTGGAAGAGAACTTAAAGATATCTAGCTCCAATCCCCCTGCCATGGGCAGGGACACCTTCCACTAGATCAGGTTGCTCAAAGCCTCATCCAGCCTGGCCTGGAACACTACCAGGGATGGGGCATCCACAGCTTCTCTGGGCAACCTGTTCCAGTGCCTCACCACCCTCTCTGTGAAGAATTTCTTCCTGGTATCTAATCTAAACCTCCCTGCTTTCAATTTAAGCCCATTCCCCCTTGTCCTGTCACTACAGGCGCTTGTAAAAGTCCCCTCCCAGCTTCCTTGTAGGCTCCCTTCTTCAATATCCCCAGAATGTTTTGATTGGATATGCAATGTTATCCTAACACTATGGCAGTGCAGGTACTCTTGTCCGGTCTTCTAACATTACAGCATGATTTGCACTCCTATAAACTTTTCCATTGTCAGCCAAGTCCTGATTCTGCTGTTCTTATGCAAAATATCCATCTTTGCTCTGTAGCTGCCTCAGTCACTTTAGATATCCAGAATCTTGCTGGTACAATGTTTTCCAGTAGAGTACTAATACCTGGTGGTTTTCCAGTAAACAAGGCTAAATTCTTATTTTTACTGACACCACTTTACACCACTGTCAGGCACATCTCTATCTCAAGTGATAAGCAGATTGCAATGATGTATTATAATCAATAAAGAGATCCTCCCTGCAAGTAATGTTTTTATTGGCTAGCTCAGCGATTAATGACTTTTTGCTTTCACACCATAACTCGGTGCAAAGTAGAAACCACCACCACTTCCTCACCTTCTCAGCTAACAACTCTCGGATCTTGCTTGCCTGCAAGCGGAATTTGAAGAGCTGGGACTCCAATGCAAGGCATCGCTTTTGCCAGTCCATACAGCTGCCATTCTCCACTGTGAGTTCTGCCATTGCAATGTTAATCCGCCATTTGGGATGTCGTCTGAGGTGCTCTAAAAATCCTACAGAAGAGAAGCGAAAAGTAGTATGTATTTTAGACAGGTAAACTTTTCACCCCTTGTGCCTAGCCTTCCTTGGTCCATCTCACATGCAAGACAATGAAACAGTACTATCCCAAGTTATTGATATTGCCCTCTGCCAGAGGTCACCTTTAATGGATAACAGATAAATATTCAAATAAACATTTACCTTTAGAGCAAGTAAATAATTTACTCATGCATCACACTGTATATTTCAAACACCCCCTTACTGCCATCCTTACAGCCTTGCTCAGCTGTAGACTAGGAGTATTTTTACTCCTGCCTCCTTTGTACCAGTATGGCTGTAAACTCTCAAGTCACTAAAACCTCTTAAATGTAACTCAGGTCACACACCCATTCTTACCTTGGGGCACCAGTGCCTTATGTCATACAGACTGTGTTAAGAGTATGTGATCTATAAAGCAATAGGGTTCCCCATCCTCAACTATTTGATACAGTCAGTCCACAACAAGAGTGAAAGAGCAGCTGTACCACAATATCTAAACAATTGCTCTGTTAAAACATAAAGTGATCCCAGCCAGGAATAAGCTGGGGTTGAAGACAAAATATGCAGGTCTACATTAGTCCTTGTGTATATCCCTTGATGTCTACAACTCCACAAAGTGGAAAAAGCTGTGGCATTTGAAGTTGTTTTGTTTTCTTATTCAGTAACTGTAGACATTTCAGATACTTTGTGCTCATTGTAGAAGAAATGTAAAATGTGGGCAATAAGTGTCCTTAATCAAATTCAGCTGACTGCTGAACTGCATTCAGTGAGTTGATATTATAAACCTTATTGTGAGTGTTCACAGTCAGCTGTATTACCCTACAATAACAAATGTTTACAAAGCCAGAACAGTTACCAGTTCATCAGTTTCATCAAAACACTGAAATCCATACTTAAAGAAACTTCTCACCTGCTCACAGGCAAATTCTGTGCTTTCCTGAACTGGGACCAGAGTAACTGACCAAGACTTGGGAGAGAGCAGTGAAGTCATGCAGTCTCACTTCCTTTACATCTTTTGCAGGGTACGAAAGCTTAAGATGTCCTTCTAGTTGTACCCACTTGCCAGGACACCTGGCTCTTATTTTGCCCATAAGAGACCCAAGATTCAAGTTACCCTAAGTATACATAACACAGCAATCCACTCTATAACCCTGCTGCTCGGATTTGAGCAAAACACGTTTCATACACGTTAGCTACAAACATTATCTGTGTGTTATTTTATATACACGTTGCTTTGTTCAGTAAGAGAAAGTTTTTCAGGCAACGAGTTGCCTGCTTGTCCAGTGTTTTGTGAAATGCTATTCCAGGTCAGAAGGTAGGTTTAAGTCAAACAAAGAAAAGGCACGCTCATGCCTGCTACTGCATCACTGCAAACACCTCGCAATAGGAAAGACCACCAGTGTTCTACAAGCAGAATACTTACAGCTTTACAGAAACACAGAGGCCACCCTCTTCCACAGCCCAGTCCAGCACATCGATCTAATCTCTAGCCCTAGCTCCTTGCCAGGCATTTAACCAGGTTACCTGTGGCACACGTCACCACATCGTAGGGTTTCCCTCTAAGGTAGAGCTATCAGTCCTTCAAGCAAAAAAATGTGCGCTAAGTCATGGAAGGATCCTACAACGCCATAAGTTTGTTTACAGCTAACTCTGTTCTCGACACAATAATTCAGCTCTCAGATGAAATTCTGTTCTCTTTTGTACAGGTATAAAGAGATTTTAGTCTTTATTCCTAGAGTTTAATTCCAAAAAGGACATACAAATGAATGGGATAAAGTCTATCAGCACAAAGTAAAATGAATCTGATTCACCACACAGCTTATGCCAGAGCAAAAGTAATTTCTTCACATAGTCCATAACTTCTGGCTGAACTAGACCCTGCTCTGAACAGCAAGTCTAAGGCTGGGATAGCTGTCCTGAATCATTAAGTGTGGTTCCTTCTCACTGTAGACAACTACATCATACAATCCCCCTCGTAAATGAACACAGCCCTTCCCTAGAACTGTGCAGGCAGTTTTGCTCTCACTGTTCCTGTTGTTCTAGAACCTCACCCCTCTAATGAGCTGCTTTCTAATTACCAGCATAAATATAATCATAACCAGCTTGTGTCTGTTCATTCTTGTAGATTATTGCCCTTCAGCTTAGCTAGTTTTCTCCCTCCCTCATATTTACCCCTTGGTATATTTATAGATATCAAAAGCTTCTCCTAAAGACCTCATTCTGCAAGACCAGAGATAAGGGGCTCTTTTAGCCTCATAGGAAAGCTCACTACTCTCCCTCTGCACCTGTCCCAGCTTCAGTACACTTCATATAAAGAGCTGGGTTTTATCTTTCTCACTCACATGGGTGACCACAACAAAAGGCAGCATGCAGCCTCACCAAAGCCTTGTGTAGGGCATTTAGTACTTTTCACTCTCCTAGGGAATATCTCACCTGGTTGCATTTCCCTTTTTTACAGCCACATTACACTGGTGGTCGAGATTCACAGACAAGCCAACGCAACTGCAGCAGAGGAATCTCAACCGGCTTTGCCTTTGCAAAGGGCTGGGGACACAGACACATTACAGCGATACCAGGACAGGTTAGTAAAGCACAAGTCCATGCCAGATCTCCACAAGAGCAATAATCTCTGTTCTACAGGTCATTGTAAAATTTAGCAGGCTCATGGTTAACTTGTGATTGATTAGTATATCCAGATCTTTTCCTCCTCTGTTGTTTCTAAATAGTGCTCTCCCAGGTTTTGTGCCTACTTCATTACTACTTCTGATGTGTGATTTTTTTCTTTGTGTCATTACAGTTTATTCCATCCTTATTAAACCCCTGGGCCAGTCAATTCATCTAGTAAAATACCTACTTCCTAACAGCCGCCCCTTCAGCACAGCATTGTCACTCTCTCTTTTTTGTCATTTCTTTGACTGTCTAACCATTCTTCTATTAATCCCCATCTCCTCCACTTAAGCTAATAACTTCCCTATGTGTCACCATATCAAATAATTTATGAAGGCCAGAGATTAGAGTTATATCTTTTCCTCTATTTAGCAAAAACCTTACCCTTTTTCAGAGAAGGATATTGCATCACATTGTCTCATTTACCCCTAAACTACAACTTCATTTACAACTTCAAATTTATTCTGAATTCTCATTTCCCTTTAAATGTATCACACCTTCTCTCCCACTCTCCTAAATACAAGCAGTTGATCTGTACTTTATGAATTACAATATCAACACTATTTTAACAGACTGACTTTAAATCCTTGCTACTACACCTGCCATTTCACATGCCTTTTTTGTAATTCTTAACCAACTTAATCCACTAAGGTCTTCGATTACACACACATACACGCACACCCCTCGTCCTTTTCATATCATATAAAGAATTTAAATGGTTATATAAACCATACTTATATGATTATATAAAGCTGGTTCTTTTTTCCCTTTGGCATATGAAGAAGTTGGAATTCAAACATTTTCAGATGCAGTATTCTTACTTTAGGAACTTGAAAAATAGGACGCCAACACTTAGTTCAAACAAGCTGAGATTTTCAAAACTTCATTCTTAAATGCACACAGACACTTCTTAAAGAGTAGCTTGATTTTCAGTGCTAAGTAACAAACAACTTCCGGTGAAGATAATGGGAGCTAGAGTCCTTACAACTTACTGGAGGGAAAATGAGTGAACCAACTGCTAAATGCAGACATGAGACTTCTAGTTTTGACTGTATCTGTAAGTTTTGATCAACATCAGAGGCAGTTCTGATGCTAAATGCTCTATCCAAAATACATATTAATAGATTTACTTGGAGTGCTCATATCCAGTTGTAATTCTGATGAAGTTAAAATTTCTACCAGAATGTCATGGGGTTTATTGGGGTTTTAGACCTGAATCAGCCGATGTCCCAGATATTGGTGGATCCAGAGAAGAATTCAAAACACTTCAGCAACTTTGTATATTTCCACCTGAAAAGCCTTCTGAGAATAAAAACCAATTAAACAATATGAAGACTTTCAAGTACAAATGCAAGTAAAGTGTTTGCAGCTTTGTTCATTCAGTGCAAACAATGCAGACAGGTGAAGCAGTATTTCCATATTTCAAACACGAGTGTCTCCTCAGCTCACGAATCAGTTTACTCAGGCTGTTGTAGGGGATTCAGTCAGTACAGGGATGCCGTATTCGGCACCTGACAGTAAAACGCGCCAGACTCTCCCTGAGCACTGGAGCTGAATGCTGGTCTAACTTTCAGCTACCATCTTACTACAAAAGGCATCCGTAGAAGTGACATAAATGTAATATATGAATGGAGAGAGATTTCCTCACGCGTCACTGCATCAACACCAAGAGGGTCAGGAATACAGGCGATGGTCAGAATTCAGTGTGGAGGTCCTGTACGGTGAATCAACTCCCTGTCCCCAGTCACCTAATTTTCCACTGCACAACCAGTTTCACCCTCCAGCTTTTCAACCCGGAGGCCATTGGAATTGTTCAGCCACACGGTCATTTCCCATTCACCAGTGCGGCCTGGGATGTGCGGAGCATGGGGAAACAAATAATGCGACAATCTGTGGAAAGGGCAAGGCTTGGCGAGGGCCAGGAGGAATAATGCCTCTCCATCAATGCAGGTGGCTTCCCTAGTATAAGTGCCAGAAGGCAGGAAGGGGATCCCGCTGCTGTGGTTCTGCCTCCAGAGGCCTTGCCCGGCTCACCAAGGCGACAGGAAAGACCGCAGGACCTCTATTTACTCTTGGGCTGCATGTTTCCCCTCGGGCGGCCGTTCCTCCCCCCTCCTCCTCCCTGCAGCTCCAGGGACCAAAGTCCCAGACTCGAAGGCAAACCTATTTATTTTAAGCAGGAAGCCTCAGTTAGCAGAGTTGACACAACATCACCCCCGAAACGCTCCCGTCAGTCCCCTTACCGTCACCTTG
>NW_010230791.1:0-643 GCF_000690775.1 Eurypyga helias
AGTGCCCGCTCAGCCGGGCGCTGCCGGGGCACCTGCTGCTGCTGCCCTCGACATGCGGCAACGCTGACGAGCCGGGTGAGGTGGGGGCCATGCGGGGCTGCCATGGGTTTGAGGAGCGAGGGGGAGCACAGGGTTTCAAAATTCCCCTGAGGGAGGGGCGTTCCCTGTCCTTGCTGGGGGCTGCTCAGGGCACCCGGGGTCGCAAAACGGTTGTTCTTCCTGCAGGCAGATGGGCTGCCAGTGTCATGGGCAACGTGGTTCATGTGTGTTTCAGTCTGCCCGGAGACTACGACACAGTCCTCGTTGCGTACCGTGCTAGGAACACCCTCTCCGAGTCTCTGCAGAGCTGGCACAGCTCTACCAGGTGAATGCTCTTTCTCCTTGCCCATCGGTAGGAATGCTGAATGAGCTTTCATCAGTCCGTGTGAAACGGTGGGTCATGTGAAGTGACAGCTAGAGCATCCTGCCTGCTTTGTGCAAAGGAGACAAGAGCCGGCAGTGACATTTCTGTCAGCTCTCTCACGAAAGAGAAGTACAAGCTGGGTAGTCTTTAGAGAGGACTGGATGAGGAGGTGAGAGCTAGATAGGAACAATATTGCTGAAAAGCCGCCAAACACATTTTCTTTCTTTTTAACCCTCCTTG
>NW_010230792.1:0-318 GCF_000690775.1 Eurypyga helias
GTTGCCATGGCAACGGGGAGCCCCGCGGCCCGTGGGAACCACCCGGACGCCTGGGGCCGCCATGGGGGGGGGTGGGACACACATTGACCCCTTGTGCGTGGCACACGCCCCGTGTCGCGCCGCGCCACGCGTGTGTCACGTCACATGTGTGACACCCGTCACACCTCGCTCCATCGCGTCACACCCCGTGGTGTCACACCGTCACGCATCACACGTGTCACACGTGTCACACCTGTCACACCTCGCTCCACGCGTCACACACCGTGGTGTCACACCGTCACGTGTCACACGTGACACCCGTCACACCTCGCTCCACCC
>NW_010230792.1:2062-2502 GCF_000690775.1 Eurypyga helias
TGTTGCTGTCTTGTGTCATTCTGTCCCACGTGTCATGCCATCACACGGCATGCGTGTCGTGCCCTGTCACACCACACGTCGCTGTCACGCCTGTCATGCCCTGTTGCACATGTCACACCCCATCACGCATGTCACACCCTTTCACACATGTCGCTGTCGTGTGTCATACCCTGTAGCACGTGTCACACTCCATCACACGTCATACATGTCACTGTCACACGTGTCATGCCCTGTCACATGTGTCAGACCCCATCATGCATGTCACGTCCTGTCACAAGTGTCACACGTGCCACTGTCACACGTCATGCCTTGTCCTATGTGTCACTCCCGATCACGCCCTGTCACGTGTCACACTCCGTCACTTGTGTCACACCCCATCACATGTGTGACTGTCACGCATGTCATGCCTTGTTGTATGTGTCACACCCCATCGCGCATCA
>NW_010230793.1:0-5084 GCF_000690775.1 Eurypyga helias
AAACATCTGTAATTGCAATATTCATTATGAGATTAAGATGCAGTATGTTTTTTTGTTCTCTATCAGAACACCCTACCCTAAATGGGTGGAAGGGAAAAATGGCATCCACCATCCAGCTGCGGGTGTCAGTTGGAATGCTGTTACAGCCCTAAAACAATGAGACGCTGGATAAGCTATGGAAAATGCACCGAATTAAGAGGTTGAGGTAGAGACGTATTCGAACTGGGAGGAAAAGTGAGTTAGAGGATAGAAAGGACAACTTGAATAGTCAGAAGAAAAGGCAGCTGGCAAAGGATGCATTTTATACATGCATGCAATGGGTGTGTACCCTATGGTGTAGTGACGTTGGCCCGAGTGCCTCTTGATGACACAAGCATATCACAAAGAACATCCAAGAATCCTTATGAGAACCTCCACTCTCAGGATTTTCAGGCTGGGACAGCCCAAATGCTCTGTATGACAGCTGAGTTCCTCTGGGAGCTGTGCAAAAGGAAAACCTCGAGAGAGAGCAGCACTTTGGCACGGACAGGAGGTGGTGCTGAGCCCACCTGCAAACCCACTGAAGTTGTATAATGCGAATTCAACTAAGAACCTCAATTCCTACACAGTGGCTCTTTTCTGCACCTTGGTGATGATTGTCACTCATCTTGATGGGAACTGCTGTGCTCCTCGTTGCAAGCTGTTCCTGTTTTTTTCCCTTTGTATTTCAGGCATGCTGAATGCCAAGCCTTTCACTGCCTAGCTCCTGTTCTGATCTTATCCTAACTTCACGGGATTTTTACCCATTTCATTGTTTCTTCATTTATGCAACTGGCGCTAGCCTAGACTCATACCCTGTTTTTCTAACAACTTGCTTGGTTTTCATTAGGTGCCTTTTATGCAGAGCAAAATTTCTCTAAACACAAGCATTTGTATTTCCCACTCGATACATAAAGTCCTGGAACAAACAGAAGTACCTGTTGTACCCAAGAAGCAGCAGGTGGCCTTGGCCACATCTATTATTTCTAAGTTGTTCAAAATCTATGTTTTGATACAGGAAAGGGAGGACAGTTTCTTTCAAATCAAATTTTGAAACACTACAGAAACTTAGAGGAGAATAAAACTAGGAAATATATTTCCTAATTATTTTATTCCATTTCTACAATTTGAAGGATTTGGAAATCAGTTTGCAGGATTTAAGATCAGTAAGTCAAAATGATGTCTACTGCAGAGTTGCTACCACGCCGCAGTTCTACTGGCAGACCCTGCAGGAGCGGACCGGGATGTGCTGTGGGCCTGTCCGCAGGAATCAGACGGGAGGGTCTGCAGGGGGCACGCTCAGCGACTCGTCCTGAGCAAAAGGGACCACAGCATATACACGGAACAATGAATTTATTCTCAGTCCAATATTCGTTTAAAGAACAAAAGTCCACCAAATCACATCATTAACGCAGAAAAGCCTCCCTAATTTTAGGGTACTTCACGGCTGAGGCAGGTCAGGCAGTATTTGCTTGCCCGCTGCGCAATTGCTAAACGGAGGTAGAACCAGCTTGGGGAAGGCAGGGAAGCCGAGATGGGTGCTGAGACCCGGCTTTTACCAGGAAAAGCTGCTACCTATACAGGGTGCTCGCTGTCAGTGGATTCCAAACCAAGAAGAGTAAATCTGTAAATACTATAACCGATAATTTAATTTTCTACGTGATATTTGATTTTGATAAATTTATTGTGCAGCCCTGGTATTCGAGCCTAAGAAAACTCACAGAAACATTGGTTAAAACACTACTACCTCATGTTGAAACTCTTTTACTATAAAACATTTTGCTTACATTTTTCCTTGTGGTAAAACATTTCCCTTGATAGTTTCACTAGAATAATTAACTTCTAACAAGACAACTGCCCTGTGTTACGAGATGGCATTTTGGTTTGAGATTCAGTGATGAATTCATAGGGAGGTACGCTGGTCACACAGCATGAGGTCCCCACATGAAGTTCACTGGGGTGGTTAGTGTAGGAACCTCACCAGCACAAAATATATTTTCCTACAAAGGAATATTGTAATTCATTATCTGCATCTCTCTAAATTTTAGTTTGTACTCGGACACCAATGAACACTTTCAAAAATTAATTCCATAAAGCAAATATTTTAAAATGCGTCACCTGTGCTGCCCTGTGGCTACATATAAATATAACCTTATTATAGAAATTACTATTTTTTGCCAGTAACTCAGGGCAGAATTCCCTATAACTCTAATTTATCCGTTTTCTTGGCAATGCATGAATAGCTCTATTTCTCTTACTGGCTCACACTGAAAAAAGTAGTAGAGATGTGCCTCTATTAAAAAAAGCAGCAGGTATTTTTTTCCTGACTGTATTGAATGCAGGCAGGGGGCAGATTTAACATGTAATCAGATTCCGCTTTACAGACTTGGATTTCAGAAAAAAAACTCTTTTTACATTGGTACTATCTGATGATGCATACGGGATGTACCAAAACCTGAAGTACAAAAATGTTAATTAAGAAAGGAGATGTTAATGAAATAAACATATTCTAGTGGTCTAGTGATAAAGAATGTAACTTGCAGATCGCTTTTGGATCATGCTTTAATACATGCTACATTGATTAGAGCTACACTTTAAAACTGCCCTTCTGCTTGGCTAGACGTCTGATACTAACTTAATTAGTAGCTTACACCCAGGGAGAAACCATAATTTCTTATTCTCTTCTCACTTTCATTTTTTGAAACCTTACTTATATTAGAAGTTCCTTTCGAGTTTGGTGTTTGGACCCCAGAAACTGAGAACTTTGGCCCAAGCCCCAAGTGGTTAGGACTAGAGATGAATGAGTAAAACAGGAAGAAACACAACCAGGAGAAAACTTAGTAGAAAAAGAGACAAGGTGCATATTTTCCCTCTGTTCTGCTTTCCTCCAATTCACAGAAAAAGTCATTGTGAGGTAACAAGAAAAGTGTACTCATTACTTCTGAGTAACTAGACTACCCAAGTTGGGACAAATGAGCAAATGTACTGTATTTCAATTCATTTCATTGCACTGGAAGAGTACTGTCTGATGACCTTCTTCAGCAAGGTCTTCTTAAAAACCCCAAAAGCCAACAAACCAACATTGCTAAAGATTACATAAATGTATATATCATATTGTTTTTTCTTTGGCCCATAGTAAGCAGTAGATAGTGAAAACAATTCAGCAAGTTGAAATGTACTGCATTTCAATTAATTTCATTGCACTGAAAGAATACTGTCTGATGACCTTCTTCAGGAAGGTCTTCTTAAAAATCCCAAAAGCCAACAAACCAACGTTGCTAAAGATTACATAAATCATATTGTTTTTTCTTTGGCCCATAGTAAGCAGTAGATAGTGAAAACAATTCAGCAAGTTGACCTGTCCAACTGCTAAAATTCCTGTTCCTATTTTACAATCTAAAGGAAAAGTAGGGTTTTTTGTCAGTTTTTAATACACTATTAATGGTTACTTTATTTTCAAAGGAAAATGTTGGAAGGCTTATCAGAATTATACTACAGGGAGTAATCCTGAACTAAAAGAGCGATGGTCAGATGATATGACATAAATACTTCATCTCTAATTTCTCAGATACACTGACAAATAACTCCGTGAGCTGATCATAGTCATTGTTAAAAGAGTGCTTTATAAATGACAGTGTTCAGTAGCACTGTGCCCACAATATAATAGACAAAAATTCTCCACCCTTACATGAAAACCTAGAAATTAGTTTATGCTTAATAGCAATTAGAAGGGAAAACTACAGGATCACAACCCTACCTGTTCAAAACTGGTGTTTACCACCTAGAGTGTTCCAGTGAATATATATTTACCTCTGTCCTGGTTCTACTAGATTATTGGAGGAAAAAAATAAATAGTTGATCAATTTAATTTTTTAACTGAATATTCATTTTGCATTTTGTCCAACTCTTCGTCAGATACACTAAAACAAAATCCATACTGGAGTTCTACCGAGTGTGCCTAATTGATAATACGGGCTAATTAAATTTACTACTTCTATCCATATTAATTCTCCATTTTTATTTTGGCCCCCTAAAAGCCCATCCAGATTCAGCTAATAAAGAATGCAAGCATTAATATATAGCCATCTCTGTTGCTCAGTATAGATCTGGAGTTTCAAAGCACAGGACCTACTACTTCTAATAAAAAAGACACCTTTTGAACTCACTTGGAATATGAAAGAAAGCCTCAAAAAAGCCAGACTCTTCTGAACCTATAAAGATCAAAGTTGTGGTTTACTTAGGAAAGATAGCTATTTGAAATTTCTTAGATCAATATATATATCAACATAAATTAAAAGCCTTACAGATCTGTTTTAATGTACAATATCAATTTACAGTTTCCATCCCCTACATAATTTATAAGGAAATATTATGCACAGTTTTTACTAGAAGTTAATGACGGATGCTCTTTGGACTCATCTAACTAAGAACAAAACATTTTGTGATTTCATCCTCCAAAGCCTATTCCTATGAGATTTTTACTCTACCTTTGCAGACTACGTGATTTGGAAAATCCTCCCAATCTGTGGATTTGTCCTTAGAATGCATGCAGAGGTGCTGGAATTGTATTTTTCCTTATTGATATGAGGCTCCTTAAGCAAACAGGAATTCAGTGAAGAAGCCATATCTATATTGCTACCACTGTCACAGTCACTCTCATTTTTCTGCCACTTTCATAGCTCTGATTGCATCAGTTTCTAATGGGTAAAAATAAAACATTTAGTCTTTCAAAAACTCAGCTTATTTGATATCAGCATCATCTCAGACCATCTTAAAGAGAAGTAAAATAACAAGGACCAGAAAGAGACAATGGAACTCTTGGGTTCAGAGCAGCAGCAGGACTCCCACTGGTGCTGTACATATTGCCAACCACCAGCATATTCCAAATCCCGGATTACATGACTCGCATGAGTGGCTGACACATTTGACAGCAGCTGAGGAAAACAACCCAGAGTTGTAGGGTGAGTGGGAGATTGAATTTTCGTTAGAATATTCTGTTCTTTGAATTAACTTTACATTTCAAAAGAGAGAGATTTTCTGTGTGATTTGAAAACCAAAAAAAAAAA
>NW_010230794.1:0-8011 GCF_000690775.1 Eurypyga helias
GGGGAGGTAGGCGGAGCAGGAAATCAAGGTTTCGGTAAAACCTGACGTCTCCCTGTAAATTACACCCTGAACCTCCCCAAAACAAACAGGAAAAGATACTATTACCTAATGTCTGAAAATTCAGAGAATATGTTCATTCATAGAAAATACTTCTGCGAGGGAAATGAACTAATATTATTTCCTCTATTTATTACACAGTAAAAGATATCCAGGTAACTTTTTAACTTGTGCCTTCCTGGAAACAGCACATTCTTTTCATTTATCAAGGAAAGCAAATGTTGGTATAGGTGCAGATAATCTTACTAGCACAAAAATGTGCTGAACAAGAGAGAAGTGGACCATTTTGACAGAATCATGCTACAACAGTTTCCAGTGTGATCCCTCACCTCTACAATTCCTGATCTCCGATTAAGACAGCTATCCAAATTCACGCTACTGAGGGAAAAACATCATATCCTCTATGCTTTCAAGTATATTTTCAGATAAATAACCTTATTTGCAAGCGACACATGCAGAACTCGTTCATCGCTGATCTCAGCATGCAATTTAATCCCATGACAACAACATCATCTTTCAGATCATTCATGTGGCCATGACTGTAAATGCAACGTTTGTGGCCAGTCCAAAACACAGGCAAGATCAAAGGAACTATAATAAAGGCAGTCCCACCTGGGTGACATTACACCCTGTGCCTACAAAATTAGGCTACTGCTTCCACGGCCACAGCCATCTCTCAGCTTCGAAGTTGTATCAGGCTCCGCAACACCTGAAGTAAGCTTGAAGCATCCTTCTGAGGAGAGTAAACCACAACCACCCCAATATTTGCTCAAAGGAAAGCACCATCAGATTGCTTTATGCCACAGCAAAAGCATTTTATTTCAAAGACAACAAGGAGACACAGAAACCGTCTGCAGGATGGAAACCCATCCTGGGACCTTCTCCTTGCACTCCATCTTTCGGGCAAAGGGAAGGGTTTCTGCTCTTAGGAGCCTGTTTCCAGGAGAGCTGGTGCGGTCCTGCACGCCCCACAAGGGATCTCCCTCCGAGAGGCACAGATCTGGGGCACGGTACTGACATTTTGGGCAAGGTGCCAGTCCTAATCGTAAGTTTAAAACCAAAGCCAAGTGCCACCGGATCATGGCAGAAACTACAGCCTGTGGCTGCTCCTGCCTGCTGGCTTGGCCTGACACAGAGAGGTGACGAGAATAAGGCACAAGCTGGCAGCAAACCAACAGACTCAAGCACAGGCAGCAAGGACATGCTCATCTCCCAACAGACCGTATGAGGTCAAAACTTACTTAGCACCGTACTTACTAGGAGCCAAAGATTAGATGCATACAATATGAACGGTACAATTGCTGTCCTAATGGCTGAAAGAAGCATGTACCTGTATGTTTCGAGATTATCAGATCCTTAGAGTGCTTTCTTGGGAGAAGTAAAAAACTATAAAAAACCCAAACCAAACCAAAACAAAAATACCCCGTAAGAATTATATTTAATACATTGTCCGTTACACAGCTGGGGTCAAAGGGCTGACCGACTGTTCTGTTCTAGCTCCCTTTTTCTGTGGTAGGCTACTGAGCAGAAACAGAAAGCACAGTCAGCATGGTAAGGCCACCTTAACTCGCTGAAAATGAGCTCAAAAGCATCTCTTTTTGGATGAGTTCTGGAACTCCAATTCTCGTATGACTCAGCAGCCAGAAAAGTAGGTACTAATTTAGCAACCACATTATTCTAGAATATGTGAAACAGAGTCCCTGATAGCTCTGTTAGCTCAGGCCTAGTTGCCCTTCCCGTTACAATCTGCACTGTGTATGTGAGTTATGATTACGCAGCACACAGCATCAGAGCAAGTTCTTCAGAAGTGGCCATCCCTTCCTACAGTCCTCTCACGCCACTGCTGACCGTGGTTGTATATCACCCTGTATTATCTCCCTGTAAAGATAACCATACAAAAGCTGTATTTATAAAATCATTCAAATCATACAAAATTATACCTCTTGTCAAATGCAAACCATTAAAACTATGTCAACTATGTCCTCAAAACCCCTGGCACATTTCACATAAATAATTATTTAAGGGATTGCAGGTTCAGAAATGAACTGACACATCCAAATATGACCCGCAGGACTCAACACCACAGAAATGTTATTTTCTACATGGGTGTTCTGCTGGGGAAAAAAAGTCCAATCCTGAAATAATAGTTTTAACCTGAAATCTGAAAAGTTAACTATAGTGTTCACTTATTTTGCAACACATTAAGAATACTCTATCTGTTATTATTTAGTTTTAATGAAAGACATATGATGTTGAAACCTATGATATTTGTTTCAACCTCTGAAATAGGAATTTACCCGGCAGCACGGCGGTCTCACACTGTTTGAGAATCATTATATTCAGGAACGTCCACACCTCACAGTTTGAAAGAACTGCGACTGTTGCATTTTATTTGATGACAGTATAACAGGACTTTAAAAAATGAGTTTAAAAACAAAAGCAAATAAGGAGCAAAACACGATACTTATAAATACTGAGGAATGTTTCTCCACCACTTGATGTATTTCCAAGGTTGACTCCTGACCTTGCCATGGCATTCAAAAGACTTAGTGAGAAGCTTGAAAGGAAAGTGGAGAAACAAAGACACTTTACACAAGCCCTCAGAAGGCAGTTTTGCCTCTCTTTCTTTTCCTTAAATAAACCCTGGTTACAAACTAGAACCATAATTTTTAATACCTTTCGAAAGTGGCCAGACATAGATTGTAGCCTCATGATTACACGGCGGGGAGATAGGAAAAGAAATACCGTGAGCTACTAAGTACACCAATAAAACTTTGAAGCTATGGAAACTGTATAACTCTTCTTAAATCCACTTTTGTCATGCAGTTGCTAACAGCAACTACTATTTGTTTGAACCACCAATAAATAAAAAAAACCAGGAGTCCAGCCCATTGCAACTGGCACTTTGACACAAAATAATTCAGAGGTAATGTATTCAGCCTGGTCCATATGAAAATATACATCTAAAATAACAACAATATTCACTTGACGCTGCAGCCATTTCTTGACAGGTGAACTTCCCCTATCGTGACGCCAACAGAAAAGCACAGAGATTGACACCTTCTAATTACGTGGCAACCTCTCAGTGACAACCAGGCAACCAGAGGATCATCAAGCTGCTGAGGTACTGGGTGAGCACAAGGATCAACTCCAGAGCAGCAACTGCTACACATTCTATCTCCTTGCCTCCTAAAAATGGTCACAGTGTGTGGTGCTGTTTGTGTCCCCTGTCGCAGCTGGTTTCATGTAAAAACAAGTATCTGCTAATGCAACTGAAACATAGCAGAAATTCTGTTTTGATGCATAATTTACTATGTATGTAAAGGGCCAAGAGTTTAGGAAAAATACGGATGAACTTTGAATCATTCAGAAGTAAAGAATTCAAATTTTCTCACAGTAGAAAACTAGCATTTTTGAAAGCTGAGAAACAGTCCCCTCCTCTTCATTTCTAGAACAAAATGACAGTATTCAAAATTACCATAACTCAACTATATAGCAAAGCAGAAGGATGCTCCTGACAACTTCTCAGTTTTATAGCAAAGCACTGATTAGACATGACGACTTAGATAAGGTATCATTCTTATAGCACAACAACCGTCAAGTTCTAAGTTTATACCAAGTTCAGACTTTGAAACTAGAATAAGAAGATTCATGCACAAAGTAAACCATGCTCTCCTCTCATCGTACTCTTAACTGGACACAGCAGGAAAACCAAGAAACAAGTCTGTTTTGATCAAGAGCTGTAGATAATCTGTGCATTGTATTTCATTTAAAAAACAGCAAGTTTTGATGCATAACGCAGGCAAGTGCCCATAAAGCTCATTTAATAAAGGACATTGAAGAACAAAGAAATGGTCATTTCTAGTGTCAAACTGGAATCAGCCAACCACTCCAGAGGCAAGAGGCTCCACTGCCAATTCTCATGGGCCACCTCTCTTTTCATGAGGTAGAATTTCAGATGCAGCACCTCAACCCACCAAAATCAAAACCCTATTTTCAAGCGGAAAGCAATTTTACAGAAGTGTCATTTACCTGTCACCGCTTTACAGTGTCAGCTGAAGAGGATAGAGAATGATTTAGGCTTCTATCCTCACGTTCCAGCGTGTCGTAGTTTAACCTTGGCTAGCAGTTAAGTACCACACAGCCAACCCACCCCTCCCCCCATCCCCCATGGAGGAGGAGAATTGGACGAAAAGACAAGGAAGCTCGTGGATTAAGGTAAGAACTATTTAATAACGGAATATAAATTAATATTACAGTGATACTAGTAAGATTAACAATATTAATATGTAATTTAATGAAAATAATGGAAAATAAAACATATGATACAATTGAGCACCACCTGCCAACCCACACACAGCCAGGTCTCGAGTAGTGAGAGTCAAGAGCCAGACAGTCCGAGAGCGATTGCAGCAGAGTTGGTTAGTTTACCAGTCTGAACCGTGCCTGCCATCCTCCCCCTCCCTCCACCACACTAAAAAAGACCAATGGTCTCAGTGCTCTTCTCAGGGCAAACCCAAAATAGCCTCATACCAGCTACTATGAAAAAATTAACTCTGCCCTGGCTAAAACCAGCACACAGTGTGATCAGCTTCAGCACCAAAAAAAAAAAAAAAAAAAAAAAAAAAAAAAAAAAAACACCTTCAATAAAAAAAGAAAGGGGTCCATTAATAAAGAAAGAGTACCCTGTTGGTTTCCATCAGCCTAAACACACTGAAAGATACAGATTTTTTTTTTTTTTTACAGAGTGGAAAGACACCAAACAGAAGGGGGCTCCTACATTTCGAATAAGAAGAACTCTAAAGTGCGGAATAAGTTGGAAGTCGTTTCCCAGAGTAATTGCTGATACTAGGGTCATTGACACAAAACTTCATTTTGTGTCAACAGCATAGAAATGAACAAAGAAATAATTCAGGAATAGGTCTTCGTGCTTTGACATCAAAACAGAGCTGGAACTAAGAAACACTACTTAAGAGTCAAGTTCTGGACAGGATTTCTTTTTCCAGTGCCTAATTCTTAATATGTTGGTATACAAAGCACACTTTGCACACCCTCTTTTACAGACATTCCCTATGCAAAAGAGTTTTGAAGTAATACACACCAGCCAAACCATAACATATTACGTAGGGGAAAGAAACAGCCACAGAATACAGCGGGCAGTGTTGTGCTGTTCAGCCTATGGGGCACAGGAACACGAGCCACCAAAACGCAGTATCTATTCTCACACGAACGATTAAAATATAAAAACTTCAGTTATTTAAAAAAAAAAAAATCTAGGGCTGTACTTGCAAAGTTTTCAGTAATAAAACTACACTTTTTCCCCTTTACCTTCACGTCACATTATCTCATGAAAAAAGCTTGCAAACGGTTCCCTTGCAATTAAGAGCCATGCCTGGACGGCATCACTACTCACTGGCTCCCCATTTCACAGAGGATGCGGTATGTTTTGCGATGGCAGAAAGGTAGACCAAAAAATACTGAACGAATACAACCTGTTGAACAGCCTTTGATCAGGAATGAACTCACTGCTTCAGCACAGATCCCGGGTGCTGCAATGACCAGAGCGCTGTGACATTAAGACCAATGAGCGCTATTAGGGGTAGTTTAACAGTTGGGCTTAAAAAACCCCAAAAGGATGAAGTAAGAAAACACTGCTGTGTTGCTACATTTTTAGTTATGTGTACAAAACCCTCCTCCCAGAATTTCACGTCCGAACAAACACAGTGTTCCTTTCTGGTTTCCCTTCCTGGGAACCAACTCAGAAAACAAGTAAGGACAGCGGTGATTAATATGGTGCTGCTGCTATGAACCTAAACATGGAGGAAACAGGTTCTACCAAATCCTCTGCCTGGGAGACGGTGAGGCTGTGTCGTGCAGCTCCCAGGAGAACGTCCCCAAGTCATGCAGCTGGGTGCTGCCGGCACGTGCATTCCCCGTACCTCCCCTGGGCACCCCGGCTGCTTCAGTTCAGGCGTTCACCGCACCCGCGGAGAGCAGTCATCTCATCCTGCCCGAGACCACCAGCACGTGGGACCAAAGTATTGGTTTTTTCCATTATTTTTACCACTCGTTCTCTTTCGCTTACCCACCCACCCTACCCAGTAAATTCTGTCTGAAATCACAAGTCCTAATCCAACTTATTTAGCAAGTTTTGGCGTTTTCCCCACAGTTTTCTGCTCCAAGTCTTACTACTCAAAACATATGCTGACCATACTCGAGCAGAGGAGCACCGTACCGCTTCTCTAAATCCCCCCTACAGTGTGAATTAGGCAGAGTTTCATTCATGTCCCAATTAAAGGGTGGACAGTGCTGACACACATTTTACATATGCCACAGCGATGCCGTTCTGCTATGTGCATGCCAAATTCTACCGCACAGATGGCTGGCTGTCCACCACAGTTGAAGAGATGTCCGAAATAGGTTTTTTTCTGAACATCAAAGACACTGAGATCTTGCAACTGGACTGTGAAGTTTTGGTACAGAACTAAAGCACTGCTTCAGGTTAAAATAAAGAGTTATTGTTGTCTAAATGCAACTGTTGACTTTCAGGTCACAGTGCAAAAAGACTCTTTTGTCAGAATGTGGATCTTTATACCAAGCAAATAAAGAGTTAGATGCCAAAAAGGCTGACAGGGAAGCCAAAGAATCGTGAAAGGAACTAAAAATAACAATGACTGTTCTTTGGAAGAGAGATAAAGGGATAACTGCAAGACCACGCAACTTCCAAGCACCACATTTTATTTCAAGATATTACATGCTTCTGCTGAAGAGTTGTATCTAAATATTTACCTGTCTTCCTGAAATTATTCATTTTCTGTGTTAAAACACTCAGGGCTGGTACTTTACTTCCACCTGACCCCTCCAATCCCTGCCAGTGCTTAAATCACTGTTTCTTGGAAAATGGATACAGCAGACACTTTTTAAAGCACTGCCTCTAATAAATCAATGGACATCCATATTTTCTGCCTTCTCCTCCTCCTTAGGAAACCACTGTTTGCAGTGGAAAATTTAATCTGTACTGCCATCAGCTGCTACTAATGTGAGAATTAGGATCACTGCACAGATGCTCCGTATGTTACTTTGGATTACCTGAAAACAGAAGGGACACATGGACACCACTGCTACTGCTGTCAGGCCGTAGCTGTTACCCAGCATATATTTGTAATATTGGTTATAAATTTGGCATCAGCCCAAAACCAACCTGCTTAAGACATAGTGAACTGGGCTCACTGCACAAGGGTGTGTGTTGTGAAAAGTCTTGATGGGCACTGTAACATTCAATTTTTCCTACTGAAATTTTTCCGAAAAGAAGGAAGGACTGTATCAACATCTCTTATCCAAAAACTTGTATTTTGAATGAAACAATTTCACTGCAAAATCGAAAAGAAATGTATACAGACACATTCTTTCAGATCAGACGCATTACTTCAAAGAAAAAACATAATCATCAGATCTGATCAATACAAATTTCCAGCACTGCTCAGCAAAGCAGAGTGAGGAAGGGCATATACTTCTCAACAGCACACACACTGGAACAGTCTCAATTCTAAAATCACAAACTAATGTCTGATCACAGCATTTTACAGACAGCAAATAATAAGTTATTTGCTATGCTTTTCATTTACCCAATGGTTCTTTCAGCTAGACAGGTCAGGCTTCTCTCACAATCCAGTCCAGAGATCAAACTCTGTCCTTTGGACAGTCACTTAATCAGATTCAACAGGAATTGAGTAATTGCAGCTGATTATTTTAAAATTCAGGTTCATGATTGATCTTCTTGATTGATGGCCAAGCAGGAGGCGGCCTACAGCTCTGCTACGAGGTGGAGCTGGCCGATGCCCGCCGGGTGCTGGACGACCACCTGGGAGCGGGCCGTGCTGCAGGTGGAGCTGGGCAAGATCAGCGAGGAGCACCAGCAGCTGCACAGCCGGAATTCAAAAAAAGAAGCAGATCT
>NW_010230795.1:0-1206 GCF_000690775.1 Eurypyga helias
GGGGCCTACGGCACTGCCCGCTGGCAGGATTCGTTTCTCGATGCGAATTGGCAACCTGACAGATGGCCCGGGAGTTTGCCCCGCAGAGGGAGCGCGGGCCGGGACCTGGGGAGCGCATGGGGTCAGCGGGTGCGGTGTGGAGGGCAGGGGCAGGACAGGGCTATGGGGAGGGTGAAATAGGAGAGATCCTGGCTTGTAGGAACAGCTTACTGTGCCGGAGATCCCGGGTTTTGACCTGGGAGACCGAGCACCGACGGCAAATGTTTTACTGGGTGTGTTTGTGCCACCTTTTTCTGAACGGTGGCGTTTCCATCGCAGTTTTGAAATGGGATCGGTCGTGTCGAGGTAGGAGCTGAAAACACCCCGGGTAGTGTTTGGGCACGTGTTCGTTCCGAGGAAGAGCTGGCATCTTTGGCCACGGTGCCTGTTCGGACAAGGCAGCATCCCTTCCCGCTGGCATTCCCGGGGATCCCGTCCTGCTGTCCCTCCTCCTCCCTCTTTGGCATCCCTTTGCATTGAATTCCCTGCACGTATTCTCCTGGGAAGAGCCGCTTTCCTTAACCCCTTCAGCTGTGAACCAGAGCAGCTTTAGCAGAGCCGGGTGGTAGCGACAGCAGCACTGCTCTCACGCAGCGGAGAAGCAGGGGAGTATTCCCGTATCGTATTCCCGTATCCGTGAGCTCATCCCTGCCTCCCGCCCAGGGTCTGCCCTTTGATTTGACGAAGAGCGCGCGGAGCTTTCCAATGTTTCGTGCCTGTGAGCTGGGTGACGGGAGACCCTCTCGTGTCGTCTCCTCTGCGTCCTCCAGTCAGACCACGAGCGGGAACCCAGAGAAACCCCCGGCTGTCCGCCGAACCGCTGAGCCGCGGGGCCGGGACAGGGCATCGGCATTGCTTTTATTCCACTGTCAGCGTTAAACCGCAACGACTCACGGGTTGTTTTAACCCCTTCTTCTAGGGGATGAACGGGACGTTGGCCGAATTTGGGAGGCAAGGTGAGTGACCGCCTGTCTCGCTAACACCCGGCAGCGCGTACCCACGGGTCCGGCACGGGAACCGTCGCGTCGCTGGGGGCTGACATCGCACAGCCCTCCCCTCGCCAGCTGCCTCACCGGGAGGTTTTAACGCACCGAAGAGTTCCCGGAGGGATGGGGCAGCTGCTGGTCCTCCTCACGGATATTTCTGGAGGCGTAAAGCACGTGAATC
>NW_010230796.1:0-547 GCF_000690775.1 Eurypyga helias
CTTGGCCTTGTTGAACTCCATGATTCAGGCACCTTCTCCCACTAAGGCTGGAGAAACACTCTTAAACACGTTCAATTCTTGCTCCTGTTTCCCTGAGCTGCTTTGTGCTTTGGAACGAACTTGGGCAGGGACGCTGCTTGCTGTGGGGGAATCCACCTTTCGCCACCGCCGTGAAACCCTCGGGCTCTCTGCCCGGGAGTCACAGGCCTCTGAAACTGCCTGCTTTGGCTCGGTTAAGACGTTTGGGATTTCGGCTGCCAGCGGTGGCAGTGGGCTGGGGTGGGATGAAGTTGTTTTCCCTCCAGGCAGCAGGGAACTCGGAGGCACAACACAGGTGGGTTTGGCTGGGACCTCTGAGATCCAGCCCGGCGCCCCACTCTGAGCAGAGCCAACTAGAGTGAATTACTCAGGGCCGCGGCCAGCGGGGCGTTGAGTATCTCCAGGGACAGAGACTCCACGGCCTCGCTGGGCGACCTGTTCCAGTGTTGAGCCAACCTCGTGGTGAAAAAGCCCTTGAGATGCGCTCAGGGTCAAAGTGGTGCTTCGA
>NW_010230797.1:0-1608 GCF_000690775.1 Eurypyga helias
TCCTGCTGATTAAAAGGCTCAGAAGTCTGAATTACTTGGCTCAACAGTGGGGAGAGAGAAGCTCAGCTGTAGATTTCTGTAACAGGAACAGCCAGCAGGGTCACTTCAGGGTATTCTATATCCCTTACCTGGTGAAGAAGCTTGTTTTCATGATCTAGCTACCTCTTGCTCCATGGTTGAATGCATTAAAATAATGATACTGATTTGACATTCCCTTGAGGAAGTATCTGCTGTTGAGAAAAGCAACCCCTAGAGAGCAATTTCATCTGCTGAAATAGAGGTAAATGGAAACAGGGGTGTGCACAGTGGGGTGGAAGTGCTGCCCCTTTCCAAGCATCACCAGCAACAAATATTGTTGGCAGCAGCTGATTTAGGGAGATTTTCAGAGCAGTTTACCACTGTGCCTTTCTTAATTGAAACAATCAGTTTTGGTTTTCCTCCTTAAAATGTTTTGCAATAAGAAGTGTTGCATAACATACGTTTGTTAACTACTAACACTTATGAGAGGTTGGGTAGTTTTGGTGCATTATTGGTAGAGCTTTGGGGAGCAGCACAGTTCCTGGCAGATTTGTCGCATCAACAACAAAACTTTGTCAGGTGAAATTCAGAATTAAAAGGGGTTTTTTTATATTAGAAGGTCTGGATTTTACTCCAGAGCAGGTGCCAGGAAGGCACTGTAAAATCAGTGTTTCAGCTAAATATTACAAATAGTAGCCTTGCCTTTTGTTGCCATAAGTAACATGTTTAAGGACTTCTCTGTAGTGAAATTGGCTTTTTCCCTGAATATTTTTCCTAGCAGAGAGTATTTTTCCCAATTGACTGCCAAGTCAATGTCAAAGCAATAACTTAGAGCACTTGATGGAGCACAGGACAGCAAAACCCAAAGTCAAGTAGTCTGTAAAGTGTGAAATCTATTAAATCACGTATTTCACAGCCTGGTTTTCTCTCCTCCTGCTGCGTAGTGAAATTGGCTTTTTCCCTGGATATTTTTCCTAGCAGAGAGTATTTTTCCCAATTGACTGCCAAGTCAATGTCAAAGCAATAACTTAGAGCACTTGATGGAGCACAGGACAGCAAAACCCAAAGTCAAGTAGTCTGTAAAGTGTGAAATCTATTAAATCACGTATTTCACAGCCTGGTTTTCTCTCCTCCTGCTGCCACTTCCCAGCCAGAAGCTCCCGAACAACCAGCCAACAGTGCAGGGTCTCTGGGAGTGAAGTGACAAGGCAGTGCTTGTTGGGAGGTGGCAGTGGAAGGGCATCTCTGATGTTTCCTTGGCTGGCATCATGCAGCTCCCAGAGGACTTGTACGAACTTGTTGGGAACAGAGATGTTGTCATGGGAAACGTGTGGCCCAGAGAAAGGCACCCTGATGGCATTGATGGAGCTGAGGAGGTAGTGAGGTGGTGTTTACAGGGAGGAACAACGGTGTTTGTCACAGACCAGGTGAGCAGGCAGGCAGAAGGACTTGCAGGCTGAAAACTCGGACTGATAGGGACAAACCTAATTAGCTCTGATGCAGTTGTCAGATTAGGACTTGATTAAAGCCTCACTTCCAGGGCTGCTCTCTCCATGATACTGTGCTGAGACTGGAAGGTGGTTGTCAGCA
>NW_010230797.1:1639-28489 GCF_000690775.1 Eurypyga helias
TTGAAAGCACAAAAAAGGATGGTTCGATGTCAGACCTTAACCCAAGGTTGAAGCGAGCCCTTACCCAGCCCACAGAGATGCTGAGCAATAACGTGTAGTCTGCCCTCCCTGCTGTGCTCCCACTTTGCACAGAAATTAGAAACTGTAGTTTTAAAGTCTCCTTTTAAGGAAAGACAAAGTCTGAACTTAGAAGTTCAGCCTCAGCTTTTCAGACACTGCCATCAGAAGTCGGTGCACCCTAGGCTTGCACTCTTCTGTCTCTGTTAAGGTCTTTTGTCTCAAGCCTTTCCCCTTCTACCAGCATCAAAAGCTGCGGCCAAGTGGGGTTTTGATCTCTTAAGGAACTTTTACTCACAAAACCAGGCAGATGACTTGTTCCTGTAGCATATGTTCAAGTGGAAAAATGGTTAGTTCATGACTCCTTTGTGATTCATGGGTTCCTCAGTCATCGCTGGCCCAGTGTCATTCCCAAGTGTGTGTAGCTCCAAGGCTCTAGAGGGAAACAGCAGTTAGAGTGCTAGTGCTCCGTTGTTGGCTGCAAGCTTAGATGCTTCCAGGGTTGTGAGGGACAATATTTGGCATAAAAATAGGTGGAGAATAATAGAGTTGCAGGGCAAAAGTTAAGTAGCCGAGCAAGAAGCTTCTCTGGGAACCTTGCACCATTTGTGTTTCTCCCAGGCTGTGCACAGAGGGTGGTAAGTGATGCTTTCTGTCTTGGCAGGACGACTGCTGGCTACCTCCATCGACCTTGTGGGTGTCTGCAGCCCAGACGTGGCTTAGGCGCTAGGGAAGATGGCATTCAGTAACCCCGAGGTTAATTTCTAATTAAAGGAAGTTTGTATTACTGAGAACAAGCTTAACTGAAAATACCATTATCTAAAGACTGGAGGGAAGGCACTGCCTCCCCTGCCTTTCTGTAATAAACCCGGTATTGAAACAGTTAAAGTGGTCTTGAGTTGACTTTCAACCCAGGGGTGGCAGAGTCCTTTTCCAGGAATGCAGGGTGGGGAGGAAATCCACTGCTTTCACCAATGCTGGCTGTTTTTCACACCAACTCAAGCTCTTATCAGAAGCTGATGTATTCAGCAACTCCCTCTCCTGCCTAGACGAGCTGGGGGCAGGAGCGGTTTTTGAAAGAGCGACTCAGAGCATCAGCAGGACAGGGAGCCCAGCCAGGCGTGGCAGAGCTGGAGAGGCTTCACCCAGCACCCTCCGGAGCTGCTCTCCCACACAGGACCCGCAGACCCTTGGCAGGAGCCTGGGAAGCAGAGGCAGGAGCAGCTGGCCCATCCTAGTGAGAATCCTTATAGCAGGGAAGTTCCAGGTCGGTACATTTTTGCAGCTCAAAGTACAGCTCGGCTGGTATAAAGGATCTTGGGGCCAGTTTGTGTTGCAATGTGCTTCGCGTTATCAAGCTGAAATCCGAATTAAAATTTAAGACACTGATAACATGGAAGTGGGTTTAGCTGTTATAAGTCACTTATTTTCCAGTTACTGCCTAGGTCTGGTCGCTCTCAAGGTTATTCACCAACCTGGATGTTTGATATGCTTTGATCAAGCTTTCCTAGAGATGTGCTTGGGTTTTGGGGATGATTTTATTCCTCATAGTGCCTGGTAATTCTTACAGCATTACATTTCTCTGAAGGACTATCAGGACCCTCTGACAAAATCATCAAGTCCCTTTCAACAGGTTGGGGGGGGTTGCCAGTGGTCAGTAACTCGAATTGGTGCTGAAGCTCTGTCGTTGCTGAGGTTTCTGTGCTGCCTGCTCGGTAGCTGTTCAGCCTGTTTGGTCTAAAGCTCAAAGATTTTGGTTAGATCCCTCAGGCACAGATGTAGTTATTTTGCTGGCATTCATTTTTTTTAGTGGAGCTCATCGTACTGGCTCACATTCTTCACAACTGATGTAGTAATAGTGAATTCATTGACTGGATCTGGAAAATTCTGTGCCAGACTACTTAGACATTGCTTTGAAAGTTTTTGGCTTCACATGTTCAAATTAATTTAAACTCCTGCAGGCCTTGGAAGTTGACACGTCTCCTAGATTCCACAAAGTAGAAGCTTTTCCAAAGATGCATCTACGTAGGCAGATTCAGGAGCCAGGCATGACTTCTCAGTTCCTCTCATGCCTTACCATTGCCAGTTGCAGGCTGGTTTGGGTGCTGCCTGGAGAAATGCAGCCAGATTCACACTGAAACAGAGATTTTACTGTAACTAGGGGCAGGACACAGCAATTTTACAGGTTATGGGTTTGAGCTTTAGTGCTAAGACTTAATTCTTTCTCTAGCAGGTTCAAGTCACCTTTTTTTTTTTTCCAGTGGCTGGTTAAATTTACACCATCCTTTCCTTTTAAAGAAGTTTGCAGACCCGTTGTGCGGGGTGGATTAAACTGCATTGTGCTGTGTACCTGAGTCATTACAGATCATTCTGCATATGAAGCTGTGCTCTTGGGGCGGATCCTGAAACTGATAGCGCCTGACACATTCAAATAGCTGCAGGACTTCCCCTTTTGTTCCTTTCCAGGAAAGGATTGTTTCACCTGCTGTTAAAACTATTAATTTATAGCCTGTATCTCGTTGCCTGGGGTGAAGGCTGCAGCCACTTTAGCATGTTTGCAGCCTGGAAAAGGAGAGAGGAATGTGTTAGTGGTTGCCATCAGCACTGTCTTACTCCTTTTGGGCAATCAGGGGGTTTCTGTCTTGTGAAGATTTCCTTTGTGGTTGATTGTGACTCAGCTTCTATTTCCCTTCTCTCCAACTGAAGGCTTTCCAGGCTTTGCATGGTGGAGACTGGCAGTTCCCTTGAGCTGGCAGGTCCCCAGGTCCCTCACCACGCTGTGTCACTCAGGGATGGGCAGTCACAGCACTCTGGGTTCCACAGCAGCCCCAGTCCATGAGAATCTGCCCCAGTTGTTCCCTGGGCAGCTGGACACAGCTTGGGTAGGACAAAGCAGATCAGTCTGGACAGAGCAGTTGAGGGCCACAGTGACATTAGTCCTGCACGAATATCTTAAACAACAGCTGTGTAATGCTAATTTTAAACACAGTTCCCCAAAGCTTCTAAGAAGTGGAAGTGGTTAAACTCAAGACCAGATTTCTCATCTTAACTGGTGCACAACCCTTCTCCTTTACAGGTTTGTGCTGCAAACAGCTAATCACTGCCACAATGACATCCTCAAGCTCTGCCCAGCTTCCAGCAGCTGAAAATGCCTGCAGAATCACACTCGGACAAGTTAACCAGGTAATTATCCCTCCCACTTATCCTCACGGCTTTCTCCTCACTACAGCTGTGATTTCTCCCATCAAATCAAAGCCTTCTGTGTACACTGAAGTAATAACAATTTAGCCTGATGAAACAGGGCTTTTATCCTAAGGAGTTCTGTTGGCTTTCATAATCAGATCCATAATTTAAGAATATTTTAAAGGTGGAGGAAGGCAAAAAGCAGTTAAACCTGGCTATAAGAAATTGTATAATGCATATTTTTGTGCTAGACCTCTGCTTGAAGAATTCCACATCCAACATTCCTCCTAGTGCTGGACTTGGTGACAGTTGTTTAGGAGCTTTGTGTGCTGAACTTTGTTCAGTCAATAGTGAATCCTCATGCCTTGTTTTGAGTCAGCTTAAGTAAGCATTGAACATTCAGTACTCCTGTTATCGACTATTCCTGAAGCGGCCCTGGAACAAGAAGTGGTTGTAGCTGCAAGCCAAGGTCAGCACAGCAGGTGTGTGGTTTGGGTATAGCAGCCTGGCACTGTCACACCATGCAGCCAGCCAGAGGAATTCACAAACAATAACCAGAGAAACCTGGTCTGAAACTCAGGAAGGTTTTTCCAAGACAGGCATCCAATCTTCCAGAGCCAATTCATCATGAAAAACATCTTCATGATATGAGGGGATGTGGCAGGAGTGGAAATAAGCTGATGGGAATTTGAGAGATCCTCCCATTTGAGGCTTAATTTAGAAATTTTGAAGCATGGCCAAGTCCTGTGCAGAATTGATGTATATGCTTATTTTTTTTAAGCATCACATGAAAATGTAAGTAAATAGGGTCTGGTATTAGTAGCAAAAAATTGCTTGTCAACACTCTGTGTCCTAGGCAGGGCTGGAAAAACACTCTAGTACCTACGGGCCCGCTTTAAAGTGGTCATGCTAACTAGGTTACTATTTTAATTAGAAAGAGACATACAGAATTACTTCAGAATCCATTTGAGAGTGGTTATTAGGGGAGTGAATGAATGCAAACACATAATTTCATCCTATTAAAGACATGTGCTGACACAAGCAGTGATTTGAGTTGTGCTGAGCTTTTTTTTTCCTAGTGGAAAAGCTTTTCTTGCGGAAGAGACTCGGGGCTGGACATGAGCTGTTCTGGAAAATGCATTTCACATGCATAATAAGGAGACAACAGGCAGCCAGACACAGAGGAGATACTGTGTGGTAGCTGAGTGACAAACCACATCCACAACAAGCAACCAAAGCCTTTCCTTACCTTGTGCAGGAAAACCAGTGCTGCAGCTCCTGGGATGTTCCCAGCAAGCTCTGGTCCTTGGGAAAGGAAGGGGAGGTTGCAATGGCATTTATATAGGCAGGAGGGAGAGGTGGGCACGAGACACAGGTGAACCCACCTAACCTTGGCAGGGGAAGGCCGTTACTGGCACAGGTGGCATGTCTTGGGAGCATGAGGCTTGTCAAAGTGTAGAGGAAACAGCGAGGAATTTTGTGTGCCGAAGACTGGACTTTCTGTCCCGTGACGGGTTGAAACATCTTGCTGTGTTCATGTCTGATACGAATACAGAAGGAGAACAGAGGAAGAGATTCAGTGTGGAAACACGTGCATTGTATACAACATCCTACATGATTGTGTAGCATTCAGAGAGCAGCGGGGGCTTTCTGATGTTTTGGGGGAACACAAGGCATCAGATCATGTCGTGGCACTCTGCTAGGAATTGTTAAAATTCTTGTGGAATGAAGGAAGTAGCAACGTAGGGGGAAGTAGCTATTTACAGCTTGCTGCTGCTTGATACAGCATCATCTGTCTCCTCTGCTACTCAGAGCTGCTTGAGTGTGTGGGCGAAACCTAAAGGGGTTGTGGACCAGTCGCATCGTTCCCAGGGTGCTTTGTATTTTATATTTAATAAAGATTTTGGTTGATGACTTGAGATCCGTGGAAAGTACAGATTCTGATCCTTGGTGTTAATTAACCACACCTCATGTTTCATGCAGACTTATTACGTGCCTGCTTATGGATCCTGAGGAATACATAACTCCCTGAGGTCTGTTCAGAGCAGACCTGATTTGGTCCCTGCGCTGACTGAAAACTCAGGCACGCTGCTTTTGACCCGAATGCACCGTCATTGCCCTGAAGTACATGACTCAGTACAGTTGGTTAGTCACTGTCTAGGACTCCTGTACCAAGGGTCTGAGTTTCCGAATGACATCAAAGTTAATGGGACATTGGGTGTGATTAAAGCCTTTAGGGCTGGCTGCCCAAATTCCTTGGCTGTTTTTGTGTTGCACTTGAGTCAGAATGGTTGTGCTGATTTCCAGTCCTTCTAACGTGCATTACTGGTAAAGAACAGCAGCCTTCAGCAGGTTAGCCTGAGGCCAGCAGTGCTTCCCCGCCACCTCCAGCTCATACCGAGGTTGCCAGCTCCGTGCTTGGCATGGGTTTTGTGCAGGGTGACTTGGGTTTGTTACCCGTGACACGCAGGCGCACGTGCCAGGGGTGACCCGGGGCCTGCGCCGTGTCACTCCAACGAGCCGCTGTCTTTCTGTTCTAGGTGCGTCCCAAACTGCCGCTTCTGAAGATTCTGCAGGCTGCCGGCGCCCAAGGTGACACCTTCACGCTGAAGGAGGTGGGTTCAGCTTCCCGACACTGAACCTCTGCCTGACCCTGGGGATTTGGGAGGTGGCTCTCTGTGGGGGAGGGATGGGACTGGCTATTCATTTTTCTGTACTTTGAAGCGAAAGAGGGATACCTTGCCCGTAGGGCTGTTGCACTTTGGTTGATCGTAAATTGTATTGGGAGCCCCCGAGAGGGCTGGAGGAGGAGTGTGAAGTATTAAAGAAAATTATTTATCCTGGAAAATGAGAAACCTCTCTGGAGGAAGGAGAGAGGGGATCACAACATTCCCAAGAGCACCTAGGAGACTCTGTTCAATTGTCTCTGCTCGGTGCACGAAAGCTTTAAAAATTGAATTCTAGTTGATATTTTTCTTTTACCTTTCCTTTGAAACGGCTTGTCAGCTAAACCTAAGAGACCCGGTGAATTCATTTATTTTAAGATTAAAATGCAATATGTGTACAAGATTAAAAAAAAAATGACACTGACTGTGATTTACAGGAGTGTCCTGTCTGCAAAGAATTAAATGCAGTGGGTTTTCATTATGAATGTGTCAAATATTTCTGCAGAGCCCTGTGACTTATTTTAAACACTTATGCATTTAAATAACTTATTTAGCTTCTAAAATGTTTTTTTGCAAAGCCAAATTGAATGGCTTCAATGGGGGGAGCTGAGTGTTAAATGCAGGTTACGTGGGTAGATAACGCTGTAGCTCGGTTAAGTCATTTTTTCCTGCGGTGAATGGAGTACTGTTAGCAACTTTCTGGTGATGCCGGCGTGCAGGAAGGTCACTGTGGTGGGTAATAGGGGCTGGAACCTGCCTGTATTGTGCTCCAGTACTTCCCTTCTCCTCGGGTACTCTGGATTCCGCGCTGTAGCTCGCTCTCTGAGGACGTTTCCTCTCCATCCTCCTTTGTGATACTAATGCGCTTATCTTGCAAACTGTCTCCTGAGGAGCAGCACTGTAATTTGTGGTCATCCTTTAGCAATAGTTTGTTCTTTTAACCAGGGATACCTGGAGATAACTGCCTCCTCCCCACCTATTTCCTTCTCTTCTCTACTCTGAGTTGAACAGCAGCAGCCTCCGCCTGCAGCTCTCACGGAGGGAGATTGCCCCGATAAAAGCGTTCTCGCCCGTGTTGCGTTTTAGTGTAGCAGGGTGACTTCTGTTTATCCATCTTCCACTCAATTTTCCTTCTTGTCAGGGGTTAATAGTCACAAACCTCACGGCAGTGTGGTAAAGCGTAACTCTCCCTCAGCTGGGAGGCACCGACAGATTGCAGATGTGCATTAAAAGCAGGCAGTATGTCACACACACTGTAGGGTGGCAGGAGGCAGGTATCATAAAGTAAAGCAGATTTCCAGGGCCTTTGGTGGTTTGGTCTGAAGCGCGGGGTGTGGCTAACGGTCTGTTATGTATCCACAGGTTATGCATTACCTAGGACAGTATATAATGGTGAGGCAGCTATACGACAAAAGGCAGCAACACATGGTCTATTGTGGAGGAGATCAGCTGGGAGAACTGCTGGGACTGGAGAGCTTCTCTGTAAAAGATCCAAGGTAGGAAGAAGTGGCCTCTGGGGTACGTTGTATTGTAGAGGTTGCTGAGGCACGAGGCTCTCGGTGTCGCTGTTGCTGCTCACTGTCGTGTGAACCTCCACGAATACCAAGTGCCCTGCTTGGTGCTTTATTGGTGTTGCATTGGACAAGTTTGACCTGAGCTCCTTTGAAGAGCTGCTTCTGAACAGTCCAGGCGTGGAGCTGCTCAAGGTGCCAGCTTTTCCCCCTTTTATTTCTGCGTCTTCTTAGGCCCTTGATCTCACACTTAAGCTAAATCCTGCATCCTTCAGCTAAGTTCTGAGCTAGACTTCACTGTAGCAAGCATTCGGAAGTGGCAGAAAAACACTGCGGTTTCCCGCATCTCTGGATAATAAGAGAAATTCTGTCCCTGGTTTAAAGGGGGAATGCAGTTTGGATTTGTGAGAATGCTCAACTGTCGCTTCTTCCCCACAGCCCAGTCTATGCCATGTTGAAACGGAACCTGACTTCTGCTGCAATAGCAGGTAGGTTTGTCACAGTGTGGGCAAGTATATTCAATGTAGTGTTGTTGTAACTTGGGTAAGTAATGATACTCACAAAGAGAAATGTTTCTGAAGTTGGAACAAACTGCTGCTGAAGGCTTTAACGAGACAATCTCTTGGAGTGTGTGTCTTTTCTGTGTGTCCACCATCAGTAGCTGTGATACGAAATCGCTTACCTGTTTGAGTAACGTGGCCAAACCTCAGAGCCGCAGACGCAGTCTGGCTGGAAGCACGCTGACAGGGCTGAGTACTGTGGCTGTACAGATCAACCTGACTGAAGTATCCCATCCCGATCATTGATTTCTCAGTCTTTTCTCAGTTTCATAGCATGCTGTGACTCCTCGCTGTCACCTCGTTTGATACTTTCATAGTCTTGAGGCTGAATATGAGAGTGCTGGAAGCCCAGCCTTAGTTCTGCATGCCGAAGAGGTCTGGACTTGAATAAAACACTTGAACCTTTAAAGGTCACTGTCACTTTCCCAGCTCATAAGCGAAACCAAATCTATCTGCAGCAAAAGTCCTTCGGTCACAAATTACATTTATTCCTTAGTTAATCTCAGCTGATGGCTTCCTTGCAGCCAGTTCCCATTGTTCAGTGGGTAGTCTTCCCACCAAAAAAAAATTCTGAGGAACCCACAAGCCTGAGTATCCCGAGGGAGCTGCTCTGGGAGAGTTGTGGAGTCCTGCGCTGTACCTCTAAGCAGGTCATACGGCCTTAGATCTTCATAAGGGCTTAATCTGATTTTGCACACGCACATCAAAGCTTGTGCAAATGTAGAAGCTGAGAAAACATGGCCCTAAACTGCTCAGTCCTCTGCTTTGAGCCACATACTGGTGCCTCCAGGTCTCCCTCCTTTCTCCACGTAGAAGAATCTTCCTAAATGGACTCTCGCCTGAACACATTCCCTCCAGAATAACTGTGTGAGTGTGGTTTCCCTCGCTGGTGGTGCCCTGGCCTCTTCCCCGCAGGCAGTGTGTGTGGAGAGCAGAGGAGCCCAGCGAAAACGCTCCGCTGCCCTGTCCCTTTGGCTTGGTGTGCGCGTGCGGCTGGGTGTGCGTGTACGGGCCAGTCATGGTGTAACTGTTCCTAAACCCGCCAGAGGAAATGCTGTTCCTTTAGGGAGGTGAGCGCTGAGTTATGCCACCGTGTCTGCTTGTGTACGTGTGTGACTGTGAAACGAAACAAGCTTGGCAGACCAGACCTGTGACAAATCCGTAGGAAGGATGACTCTGGGTATTGCTTTTCCTTCCATCACCTCATCAGCATAACTAGAAGTGCCACAGGGCTTAAAGACCTCTCGATGTTTCAGGTTTTCTAATAGCTGCTTGTATTCATTAGCCAAATCGGTGCTTATCAGCACATCATTTGCAGATTAACTCGGCCACTTCCTTTAAGAACACTTGTAGAAAGAAAAGTGACATCTTGCTAATAAAGGCTAAACTCTTACACGATGGCTGGGCTCCCTCTGTGCACCTCACATGAGGTGTGTTTAGGAATGCGTGATGGCTGGGCTCCCTTGCATCTCACATGAGGTGTGTTTAGGAATGCCTCACTTGAAGGACATTTTGTACAGATTATGTTGGCTTCAAAAAAGAAGGCCTTCCAGTAAGCTAAGTGTCTTTTCCTGCAGGGTTTTAAGGCTTGTTTGCATTATTTATGAAGTGTTAGAAGTCTTCACCTCTTATAATGCTCCTGCAGAGCCAAAGCACTTCTGGGTAAGCCCATTGGCTTCTGTTTTCCTCCAGGTATTAAACAGTCAGTGACTGCAGAGGCTGTAGGGTGACGGGAGGGAGGAAAAGCTGAACCAGTGCATGGAGCGGTACGACTATGGGACAGAGCCACGCCGTCTTGCAGTCCTGTGCTTTGGCCTGTTTTACGGACCACTTTGCGGTCCACTTTTCTGCCTGTAGCAGCAGTTTTCAGTGTCTCCCCATCAGTGCTGTGATTCATGGTGCGAATCGGACTGTTCGTGTCTGCCTGGCGTTCAGCAAGGCATTTTTCTGCTAAATTGAAAGGTGGTGCAAACGGGCCATCCTTGCGTCTTCTGTTCTCTAGCAAGTCATTCTGTTGAGAGGGTAGGCTTCTTAGGTGCAGATCTCCTATTATGTAGAAAGGTTTCTGTTAATTTGATTGTTCTTGCTATTTAGGTTGGCCTTTTCATTAACTCTTGGGGCCAGCAGAACCGCCTGGATTAAACTGTGTTACGGATGTGTACCCAGTCTCCCAGAAAAGAGTTTGCTGCACGTCCACGCATGGAACTTTCCCTTCTTCAGCCTAGTCATCGTTCTACATCCCCACACCCTTTTCTTAAAGATGGTTTTTCCTCTCTCAGCATAAGCTGAAAGAGGGTGTCCTCCAGTGTTTATAAAAATCACTCTTCTGCCTTCAGCGTGGATCTGGTCCAGCCTTCAAGTGAGAATCCCCACTCTGCTGTTGCTCTGGGTTTCGCCCTCCGTGCACACCTTGTGTAAAGGACCTAGAGCTTGCGACGGGAAAAAGGAACTTGTGTAGGAAAAAGAGTAGTTTTTCACATCGGGAAGGCGGTTCTTACATGCTGTCAGGTTTCATCCAGCTTCCTCTCTGAGGAGGCACAGTTCCTTAGGCGAAAGCCTCTGTATGTCACTAGCAGCGCCTGGGGAATGCTGGAGTCGTGCCTCTCTAGCCAGTAGCCAGCTCTCGAAGGAAGAAAGGGTTCTGTTTCTCTTGAGACGTAGAGGTCTGCCAAGCCTGGCTCGTTGGTTGCTTGCTGAAGACCCTCTGTGTTGTGAGAATGGTTATTACCAGGGAAGGTTTTTTCTTTTGTTTTACCTGCCATCTAGATGCTGCACAGAGTCTGGCACAGGAACAGAGCGTCGATAAGCCAAGCCAAGACCAGCTGAAGGTAAACCCACTGCCTGGTGGTTTCTTTTGTTGTACAGAGTGCCCCTTCTCTGTACCTGTGCATGGTGGACTGCCAGAACTTTGTGCTGCTTGGCTGCCAGGTCCTCACCTTCCTGAAAAGTTCTTGGAGTCCACAGGGCAGGGACAGAGTGACCCTTCTCTGTTCTCTTCATAACAGAGTACCAGTCTCTGAGCGCGTTTCTCTGGGGTGTAGCACTTCTAGTCCTCAGTTCCTCCAGCGTGCTCTGTATTTTCATGTCTTCCCTCCCCCCCAGCCCTCTCTCCCATCCCCTCTCTGAGTAGGAATTGCCAAATAATTAAGCTTTCTAAAATGTGTGAACAAGTTTTGTGTTTAGTAGGATTGTTTTCAGTAGCTTTCAGGCAGAATCGGAAACCTAGGAAAAATCTTTGCTCGTTCAAACTGGTATGTTTTGGGATTAAGGTGGTCTGATCTGGGAGGTGTCTGTTCACACGGGGGGTCAGAGAGTCACACAGATCACAGTATCACTGCATTAAAGATGGCAACTTTTGGACTTTTGCCAACGTTAAGGTTTTTCCTAGGTTGCAAGTGTATTGTTTGTGCTGATTACAGATGCATTAGCCTTCTTAAAGGGTTAATAGTGTGCACTTTTTGTTCAGACACTTTGATTTCTTTTCATAACTTCTTGGTCCTGTACTGCAGCTGGTGACTGGAATGGAAGTGCTACATCCCCTTGTCCCTATAAGCTCTGGTGGACTAACATCTGGTTTTTCCTTCATACAGTTTAGCCGGGAAGAAGGTTCTGACACCGTCACCATGGAGGGTGAGAGCAATGCTTCTGCTTTGTCTACCTCGGAGCAAAAATGTGAGAATTACGAAGGTGAGCGCCAGCTTTGCTGCGGTAACACGGCGTGTATGGGCTCTTCTGCTCCTTCTCCAGCGTGACGCTTTGAGCTCTGCGTCAGCAAAACGCTGGAGGAGGGTGTTGGGAGACTAATAAAAACCCGTTGTGGAATATAATCTTTAAAAATCATCGGTTTATGCTAAAGATTGAGAGAACTGCAAATGTTCACTAAAGGTATTTTATGATAGAAGTGTTTTCTAGCTTGGGTATTTGGTCTCATAAATAAACAAACACTTGGAATAAAATGTCAGGTTAAGCCCCAAAAGCACATCTATCACTAAACAATGCCATGGAAAATCTTACAGACCTTGCTGAAGGGTATTTTAAATGTTGAAATTATACTTGTATCTATTTATCTTCCCAAGGGACTCCCTCCCCTGATTACACAGAACACAGCCTGAGCCGTCTGCAGTCATTACATCCAAACCAATCAGGGAACTGAATAACCATGGCATTTTTTTTCCTATCCAGCTTAAGTGTAATACAGCTCCTTCATATTTAGACATTTCCTTTGTTTTAATGTCTGGGGATTTCTGGCTGGTTCACTCATATGGATTTCTGATGTTATGGAAGCGATGTTCCTGTTTTTCTACTTTCTATTCTCACGTCGTCCTCATATCAAGGAACTTAATTTGTAAAACCAAATCTTCTTTGCAAGTGTGGGTATTACCAGATCAAATAAGAGCGGTAGATATTTTCCTGGCTGCCTGCACAAAAGAGGTAGAAACAGTCCTTGTCTGTGCCTTTGAGACTCTTGGCACTGAAGAGAGAGAGATTCAAGGTTATCTTGAAATTCAGACTGCTGAGTTTAGGATCATAGACTAAACTGCACAGGCTAAACAGGAGGCTGAAGCTTAGGGCAATGGAGGATGGATTCTTACCTTCCAGCTTCCTATTTTGAGCCTGGTTTGGGAATTCAGGAGCTCACATCACTGGAAATTTGACCTAAATTCCAACCAGTTCTTTCTGCATCTTAAGTCACTCAAGAAATCTCAGTGTTGACTTGGTTAGAGCTCTGAAAGAGGCATTCATGTTTCTGCATTGACTCTGAAAAGTAAGGTGATGCTAAGGGGAATTCGCACGGTTCTAGAGCTACTGGGAGCACTGGGATGCTCCACTGAGCTCCGCTGGCTGTGCAGTGACTACTCTGCCAGGCTCACACACGAGCACAGAGGTGTGGCCGGTCTAATATCCCAGTACACTCATACAGACCCCTCTCAGCAGTAACTGGCTGTAAGAAGGAGCAAGAAAGATTTCTAAAGTCCGATGGGGCCAAATTTTTCTCTTCTAGTCTCTTAAATAATGTAGGTGTGGCGTGACTTAGATTCTACTTGGCTCTTACAGACAAAGACTTAATAGAAAACCTCTCTAAAAGCAAGAAGCCTAAGCTGGACCTAGTGTTTGAGGAATGGGATGTAGCTGGTCTTCCATGGTGGTTTTTAGGCAACCTCAGAAGCAATTACAAGTCCAGAAGTAATGGATCAACAGATATTCAGACTAACCAGGTGTGTAGACATTTTAAAATAGGTGCGCTGTATTCTCTTCCTCTCCTCTTTTGCGTTCCAAGTAAATAAAATACTTTTCTTTCTTTCCCCTTCCCGCTCCAGGATTTTGAGCCTCTCCCTTGTGTGTTCCTGTCCCAGCCTTTCACATCAGGTGGTTGGTTACCTCTAGTGTTCTCAGATAACCTAGGCGCTCTCCGAAGGCTGTGTCCAGCCCTTGGAGGTCCCGCACTCCAGAGCGTTGGTTGTGTTTCAGGAGCTGCCCCTCTCCTGGGTTGAAGGTTGTTGGCGCGGTGCAGATGGCTGTAGCGTGGTGGCCAGCTGCTGTATGGCCAGCTAGCAAGGGGAAGAAGCATAGTGCTGCTTGCAGAAAGGGGTGTCTGAGAGTAGAGAGCTGCCCCCTGCTCCCATGGGTGACTGGAGAAGCTGCCCAGGGCCGAGAAGGCTGTTAGTGAGGAAGAGGGGAGAGGCACTGGCTGCGGCGATGGCTGTGGTGTTGCTACTCCTGCTGCATAACCTGAGCTCTGACTGGTCTCTCCTGTTTCTTTTCCCCCAGGACATAGACACTGCCGTTGTTTCGGATACTACTGATGACTTGTGGTTCCTCAACGAATGCCCGTCGGATCAGAGCAGCGCCACAGTCAAGGTGGAGACGGTTGAGTGCGAGGAGGCGAAAGAAGGTGACAAAAAGGTACCTCTTCCAGCAGCCACCGTGCGTGTGATCCACGGGTTGGCCTTGTTTAATTGATCTTGGGGTGCTGTGCTTGTTTTGGAGGAGCTAGATGTGTAACCACCCAGGGTTTACGTTTGGAAAAGGCTGTCACCATTCGTTACGTGGGGTGATGGCTTTCCTGCATAGTCAGTCTGCTTGGATTTTGGTTTAAATGCGTGTAATTTCAAAGCACAAAATTAATTAAAACTCTAGCAGCAACTTTGCTGTATTTCTAGCCAATATCTGCAAGACTAATAAATGAAGAGACTGGGGGAGGAAAAGAGTTTACGCTGTGTTAGCGTTCAGTGTGAGACAGGCAGGCCTGAGTCTGCTGGCTGAGCTGGTAGTGAGATTGGTCACGAGTAATTAATCAAGTGTGTGTTAAAAGGATCGAGTTCAGGATTTCGTCCATGGAAATTAGTAGCACCACTCGGGTATGGATGTGTCTGAATGATTCCTGTGTGCACCAACAAGAGGCATGAGTTGACTACAAGCAAATAATGACTAAACCAGCCCAGCAACAGTTAAAAATGTTCTGGAATAGATATATAAAATGGCTTTTCATTCACTTACAGAAATGACTTAATTATCATGGTGATCATATAGTCATTTGAGTTTTGGTATACAGTGCCAAGTGCATGGTAAATAGAGGTTATTGCGCTTCTCTAGTGACATTTCCTCTCTTTCCAGGTGACCGAGGATGCATGTTTGCATGACCTTGAGGATTCTCAGTGCTTAAGTGATGACACAGACACAGAAGCTACTTCTGAGGTAGGCATCCTTCAGGTCAGCGTTCCTTGCTTGGAGTGTGCTGCATCCCAGCTGTAGTTGGAAAAACTCCTACAGCTACTGCTGGTTGTGGTGACAGAAGGTTGGGTTGTCTGGGTTTCAGAGGCTGAAAAAAAGCAAAAGATCAACCCAAAAAAGCCTTCTAGTAACCTAGGTGAAGGAGGGTAGGGAAGTTGGCTTGACCTGGTTTGGTTTGGGTAGGGCTCTGCTAAATTCTGAACTGGATGGGCACTGAGCGCTGGCAGCCTGTGGGTGCTCTGACCCACCTGGTCCACAGCCGCCACCACGTGTGTTTCTTGGCCACAGAGCAGGCCCGGAACTTCCATGATTTTGGCCACTTTTTGGTGGCACTATGAGAGCTAGAAGGGTTTTTTCACTAGATGAGGCTCCTTGTTTCTCCATCGTTCGTGCCTTTTGTGCCAGGGCAATGTCACCACGAGCAGCCGCTGGCTTTTGACTCACTTGTCTCTTCACACCCCCAGGAAGTGGATGACTATTAGGCCCTCAGTTTCCAGCATGGTCAGTCTAATGCTACATGAAGTTAGTATGAACAACATCCATGTGTGTTTTAACAAGGTTAATTCTGTATTGTCCTCTGAAAGGAAATCTGCCCTTGGCAGAGATTCGGAAATCTAAAGTAGGCACTTTGTAGTCACTGAAGTGCTCACACTCAAAACCTGTTAGTGGAAATTTCTGTGCCAGGATGAGGCACTCTGAGTTCTGGGTGTCCAGGCCAGCTCTGAAGCTGTCGCCTGTTTTGTGGCGGTCTCTGGGGTGAGACGAGGATCTCACCTCATCCCGTTTTTCTGAGATACGTGTCAGCCGTTGTCAGGAGCCAGCGTGCTGCTGGTGTAACGCCTCTGGCCTTGCAGTGCCGCTCTAGGGACAGGCCGCAGCTCTTTTCCCTCTTTAAATGAAAAAGGTGGAAAGAGAGAATAAGCAGTGATTACTGGGTTGTCACCCCTCCCCACTACTTCTCAATTCCCTCACAGCAGATACCGAGCGACATCAAATTTGGGTTCTTTCATCTGTCCTCTTTCTCCCGGTCCCGCCGGCTGCCTTTCGAGGTTTCGTTGGAAGTCAGCAAAAGCGGATCATAATCCTCTTTGCAGCTGATGGCACCAACGTTTTTTAGCATAATTTTCTAGGCTGTGCACGCTTGACAAATGAGGGTGTCCCTGGCATTGGACAGCTGAATCACGGCTCTGAACTTGGGCAGCTCTTGCCCTTGCTGTGTGGGGTAATCAAGTAAGCTGATACGACTTGTGCAGATTCAACAGATGCTAAGTGGTTAGTGAGTCTGGGAAATAATATTCCTGACTGATTCCAGGAGCTCTACACTTGAATTTAGAGTAAGATACTGAGAATTTAATAAACTGCACAGCTGGAGAACATTGTATTCTTCCAGAGTGCTGAAGGCTGGGAGGAAGGAAGGATGGATTTTAACGCTTGAGAGATCTGGATGTGTAGAACGCACAGGGGCAGTCAAATTCTCTGTAGGCTTTCAGAGGTGCTGAGAATCAAACCAGCAATCGTGCGTTTGCAGGCTTATACGTGGTAATAAATGTCCTTTTTTGATGAAGCTTCTTTGCTGCTTTTCCTGCGTAGAGGAAACGAGTCATAGGCAAGGATACGCTAACTTGCTGCTGGTTTTGTCTGCCTCCCTCATTCCTCAGGACTGCTGGCAATGCTCCAAATGCAAGAAATTTAACTCTCCAGGCAAACGGTACTGTTACCGCTGCTGGGCCTTACGGAAAGACTGGTACTCAGATTGTCCCAAACTGGTTCATTCTCTTTCTCTGTCCAACATTGATGCTATGCAAAACAGAAATGATGAGAGAGGGATAGATGTCCCGGACTGCCAAAGGACTATTTCTGCTCCAGTTGGCCAACCCAGAGACCTGTACGCAGCAGAAAAGAAATCACGGGTGGATCCCTGCAGCTCTATTGAGTCCTTGGATTTGGCACGAAAGTGTGAAAGCAAGGAGTCGCTGTTGCATTTCGCTGAGCATAAAAAGGAGGAAGAAATACAGTCTTTAGAGAGTATAAAAAAATTACTGAATCCTTGCTTCTTGTGCCATCACAGACCACGGGATGGGAATATTGTCCATGGAAGGACTGCTCACCTTGTGGCCTGTTTCAAGTGTGCAAAGATGCTGAAGAAAAAGAGATCACCTTGCCCCGTGTGCAGGAAAGACATCGAGATGGTGATCAGGATCTTTATGGGGTAGTTGGGCCGTTTCAGGCCTTCACCACCAAAAGACAGCACACAGGTTTTCTTGCACTCACACAAACCCTAACTCCAGAGCTCTGCCGGTGAATACCAAAGAGAATTAAGCTTCAAATCTGCCCAAGAACACAGAATTCCTCTAGGTTAAAACAAGCAGCGTCCGCTTTTCACTGTCCCTTTAAATTACAGCCCCTATGGAGCAGAGAGTGACCAGCATGTTGGTATCGACGCCCTAGCCTTGCAGTTGTCTAAATCTTCTTAATTTCAGCTCAGTGGTGTCACTAGGGTTCTCAGTCTGACAGCTGGTCCTTGCAGAAAACAAGTTTTGGGAAGAGTTAGAACTTTGGCTGTTGGAATGTTGTTCTCCAGGAAGTCAATCCCTGTGCAATGCTTCTGAGGGGGGTCTGTGTCTGAGATAGATGTATGCAGGGGCAGGAGGGAGGGGTAGACCAAGGTGTTTGCAGTTTAGATAAGCCATTTCTCCAAGGGTCAGTTCCTCTGAGGGCAGGGAGAAGTAAATAACCTGGTTTCTGATATTTTTTTTTGTTGCTGTTTACCGTAAGCTTGTTGGATAAGGTGAAGGTCCTCTTGTTCCCAGGCTTGAAATAAGTTCTCCCAAACTTTTAATCTGTAACTATCTCAGGTCACGTGTCAGAGGACAAAAAACAGAGTGTTGTACTTTGTTATTGGATCTTTTGATTTCTACTAATTCTTTTTTTATTATTCTTTCAAGTAGTTCTGTGTCACCTTGCACCGCCCTGATGAAGCCCATCCAGCATTAGCTCAGAATCTGGCCTGCCAGGTGAATTAATTGATAACAGCTCAGTGCACGTTTTGGGATGGTCTCACAGCTCTGAGCTGGCAGCACCACTGCAGTTTCTACCTGCCTCATCGCATCAGGCCAGCCTAGAGAGAAGGTGCTCGCTGTAGAGTGTGGTGTGGCTTTAAAGACAGGATCTGGGCCTTTAAAAGGAAAAAACTAATTCCTGTAAACCACCAGTTGCAGGTGGTTAGTCTGTGGGCTGGGCTTGGTGTTAGTGCTTTTAATTTTTCCCACTGATTTTCTTCCCCTGTGAGTTAACGCTTCCTATCTGCTTGCAGTGCTGTCCTTCGGAGCGACGCACGGGTGCTCTGCTGGCTGTTAACTCTGCTAGAACTTGCCGTTTAGAAACGTCTAACCCTTTTCTGAGATCATATCCTAGAGCCTGTTCGGATCTTCCTGTTCTCCGGGGCTTTGGAGGGCCTGCGTCATGCAGCGGTAGCGCTGTCACCTTTCAGGTGAACAGGCATTCGAGTGCAGTGTGTGAAATAAACCCCGGGCTGTCATCTTCTCTAGAATTCCCTCTCTGGTGCAGGAACTACACCTGAAAACCAGAAAAAACAAAGACAGTGCTCGTAGCTCGGTGCTTCTCTAGACCATTCCCTTTTGTTTTCCACACTCCTTGTGCTGGTCCAGCCTCAGCAGGCCGGGCAGGAGCAGGGGGCCCCAGAACCTGCCCAGCAGAAGGTCCCAGCGAACCGTGATGCCGGTGTTGTTCTCCGCGGAGAGCGCGGCGTAGGTGCTATTTGCAGTCACTGCCAAAAGTCAGATCCACTTTATGTTTTGCTTGATATTGGGATTTTTTCTATGTTGGCTCTAATTTAGACTATTGTCGTTGGCTTTTATTGACAGTTGTCTTTTAGAAATAGGAGGATAACCGTCTGGTGTTCTGCTGCACTATTTGTAAGTCCATGGGAATCGGTCCACATGGAAAAGCTGACTTACTGCTCCCTGAAGTAAAGGGCTGTTAAACTGCTGGTGATGCACTTTAATCATGCTAAGATCAGCAGCCTTACGGCCCAGAATCACAGAAGGGAGTTCCTGCCAGGTAGTTTCTTCCCTTTTCAGGTAGTTCCTTTCCTTGTAAGGATCTCGGGCTCAGCAGGGTGCGTTGTGGCACTTTCGTGGCACTTCTGAATACTGTGAATTCCCCCTCGACTCCTTTGCTTCTGAGAACTACGTGTTTTCCTAGAAAGCAGTTGTACTGAATTGTTCAGGTCTGGCTGCACTGAAAAGCCTGTGATTTAGCCAAGAATGTTTAAGTCCCAGTAATGGGGTTGAATATCCCTACAAGATCCTGAGATCCGTACGCACCTTCCGTTATTCAGTGAAAGCCGGTGTCAGTGTGGCAGTTGGTGATAAGAAGCGGATCTGCCGGATAACTGCCAACCTGACAGTCTTTGCGACTTCTCGTTCAGTGCAACCACGGTGTTTACAACCTGCTTTTGTCACGTTCTTCGTTAGCGTTAAGTGAAATAAGGGACGTAAGGTAACGCAGTGTTACAGTTGATTTTCCTTCCCGTAGACGAATAAGCTATTGCAGCGCAAGCGCGTTGCGTGCAGCCGTGGATCTGCCGGATAACTGCCAGCCTGACAGTCTTTGCGACTTCTCGTTCAGTGCAACCACGGTGTTTACAACCTGCTTTTGTCACGTTCTTCGTTAGCGTTAAGTGAAATAAGGGACGTAAGGTAACGCAGTGTTACAGTTGATTTTCCTTCCCGTAGACGAATAAGCTATTGCAGCGCAAGCGCGTTGCGTGCAGCCGTAACTGCCCAGCTTGCTGCTTGGAGGGGATTGGGGGGATGGAGTTTTGGTGCAGGAGGGGAGAAGAATCTTTTATTGCTTTAATTTAAGTCTAAATAAGTAGCGATTTACCAAGAACTGCTCTTCTGACGCTTCTTAGGAAGTGCAGAGTTGAGGTGTGGGTTGAAGCAGCTCAAAGCACTCCGCTACGTCGCGGGCAGAGGATGTTGGCAGGGCTGTTACTTTCCTTCTCTACAGATGTAGCAGTTGATGTGGAGTCCGAGCTCAGAAACTCATTTTTTGGAGGAGCTGAGCATTCACCCGAGGCGAGCGTGAACTCGGGGTCCCTGAACACGTCACGGTGCCTCGTGGCGATGACAACTCTTCTCTTTTGGTGGTTTTACTATGAAGTGCAATATGAGAGAAGAGGTCTTTGGTAACATTTGGCAGTCAGTGCTGCACATCTGTTAGAAGCCTTGAGCGCGGTGCAGTGCCCAGGCGAGAGAGGTTGGTCTGTTCCACTGGTTTGGATTTCCCTGACGTTGCTGTTCCACAGGAACCTGTTGTAGCCTCACGCAAGTACCTGGAGGTCAGGTTTCCTTTACTAGATCCCTCAGCTTTTCAGCCAGTTTTGGCACCAGTTATCCCCAGAACCAGGAGACCTCCTACGTTGGTGGGTGTTGAAGGGCAGCATGGGAACCACGAGGCGCGCAGCTGTAGAGCTGCCGTTCAGATCACTGTAGTGCTCTACAGTGGGAAACCACACGTGTGTGTAAACTCCGTATCGGCAGCCCGAGGTACATATATTTGCTCCTGAAAGCCTTTCCAGTTTAAGTGCCTCTTCTCAGCGACTCTTTACTGACACGCACAGTGCGTCAGCCGTTTCTTCAACACTCTCTTCAAAACTCAGTGTCCTTCCTCTGCCGAGATGGATTATCGAGCCGCTTTACCCCAAACGAAGCCACCGCACGAATGACAGAGAGCCTTTGGAGCAGCCTCCCTCAGCTTGTATCTTCTGAACGGTGGGTGTCTCCACAGAGACAGCTCTGAGCTTTGTGTGTTACGTATTTAGTAGGGTGCATGACTGAGGGAAACGCAGCTTGCCAGGCTGTGCTCCATCCTGCACAGGCGCTGTCTGCTGCGGAGAAGCTGTCCTCGCAGCGAAAAAGTGGCAGTTGGATAAATGGAAGTGGAAATGGAGTGGGAACTTGTCTCAAAGCCCGTCAGGGTAGCTTGCTTTTGCCTGCTCACACTCTGCCTGTTCTGAACTTCCGTCTTCCAGTCCTGGAAGTGCTCTCACTCGCGGCCTTCAGTGAAGGCTGACCGTTGTGGAAGATGCCGTGATGAAGTGGTTGAAGAAAGAGCCAGGGCACTGGTCTCCGTTCTGCCTTTGTCCATAAGCAGAGTCCTCTGCATGCTCTTTGGCCACCTGGACATGGGCAAGCAGCGCCGGGATCCTTGAAAAGGAGATACTGCGAGGCTGTTCTGTCAAGAGCGAGACCCACAGGTTACATGGGAGTGCATTTGGAACAGGTCTGGAAGCACAGGGGACTTTTGAACAGCAGCTTTTCTGCTCTGGAAATCCTTCTTTGGCTGTCTATCCACAATGGCTGGAGATTTCCTTGCTGCTTTGAAAACAAGTGAGACCCTGCTTGTGACCACAGCCGTGCCTGGCCAGCAGAACGCAAGCGGGGTCACACATCCCGTCACCTCGCTCTCTGCACCTTATGATGACGCATACAGGCGGCTGTTGTGACTGCAGCCCCGTTTTGCTCTGCTCTTTCACCCTGGTAACCTGCACTTGCTGCCCACGCATCCATCCGTGCGGACACCCCGTGCCTGCCACGCCGAGCGGGTGCTCCTGGGAGACGCAGCCACTGAGCTCATTCCTCAGCGTCTCCGAGTCTCCGAGACGCAGCCACCCCTGAGGCTCAGCCTGAGGAGATACCCGAAGGAATGTGTTGTACCTCTGGCAAAGATAAAGACTTGTTGTGCTGGAAGGAGCGATTTCCTGCTGGGTTTCCCCAGCACCTTTCCCTGCAGCCCGTTGTTCCCAGGTATAGTTTTCTTGCTCGGAATAATTCTGCGCCTGGATGCACACCCACACGGTCACCACGGTAACGGGCAGGCGCGCTCGCTGCACAACGTCTGTGTGTTTGCACTATTTCAAAAAGGCACGTATCACAAAATTGACCTGTTTTTTAGTTTTCTGCAAGTAACGAATTTAATTAAATTGGGCGCATTCTATGATAACGCATGTTTAGTTTTTCATTCACGCTGCGTTTCGCGGAGAAACTTCCGGCGGAGGCCTGTTGCTGGTTAAGCAGCCTGGGATCTTCCTGCCTTTCCAGGCAGGGAGCGGCCTCCCATCCCTCTCCAGATGCATCTGCCTTGCACTTTGGGTTGGGGCTGTAGCACAAACCTGCCTGTCTGGAAAAGCAGGAAGGGCAGCAGGGGAGCAGCTTGGGCTTCCTCTCCCCAGCCAGATTGATAAAAATACCGGTTGTTTTTAACCTGGTTCCTCGGTCCCGTAGCTGCTCCAGATTCCCGGGTGGTGCACCCACCACACCATTTGCTCGTGGCAGTGCCTCCAGCTTTTGTCCTGGGTGAGGGATGGAAGCATCCCTGGGAATGGAGAGCTCCCCGGATGGGCAGCTCACTAGAGGGCACCCGCCGGCCGTGCGTGGCACCGGGTAGGATGCTGGCTGTTCCCTGGCAGCTCTCCTTGTCTCCAGGCTGAACGTACCTGGCCTTTACAGCTGGCAGACATAGGTTACACTGAGGGACGCGAGTCCCAAGGTTGGGGTTTGCCTTTCCTTATTTCCCCTCTGTTTACGGTGCAGGGAATCGGGAGGAAGACATGAGCACGCTCTGCTCCTCTGTGCTGTAAACCAGCCCCACGCACACCCAGCAGTGATTTACTGCTTGCCAGGGAGGAGCTGCTGCTTCCTAGTGAAGAGCATCTTTGCTTTGTAGGAGCACAGTGAAACTCCACCTGTGGCATCGGCAGAGGAGTATCAGCCAGTTCCCCCTTCCCTGACATGGGGATGGTTGTATTTATGGTCCTGCCCAGCTGCCCCTGCTTGTTCCCTGCCTTTGTTTGTGCAAGGTAGGGCTGGTGCACAGGGTGACCTGTTGGCAGAGAGCTGGGCTGCACCCCACAGCCCCTCCCATCCCGTCCTGCACCCCGCAGCCCCTGCCATCCCGTCCTGCAGCAGCCCTAAGAGCAGCAGTTGGACTTGCTGGTGCCCTCTGCCAGTCCTAAGCTCACAGGGAAGTTTCTGACTCTGACCCCACAGCCTGGGTAACCTGTCCTTGCCCTCTGCCGACAAAACCAACCTGCCCCACTGCACTCCAGAGCACAGGAGCTGCATGAAGCTGAGCATCTGCATCTCTCCTGTTCGCCAGGGGCTGTGTGGTGCTGGTGAGATCCCGTCCCCTCTCCCCGCTCTGCCTGCCCTGGGTGAACGGCAGCTCTGCCAGAGCACGTAAAACCAACCCTCACAGCTTTAACAACGTGTATCACCTCTGAATCTGATTTCTGAACGGGGGAGGCTGACCAGAGGCCTGCTGAAAGGAGGCAGCTCTGCTTCTCATACGGGAAACGACAGCGTTTCATCTCCCAGGCAGGTGCAAACACCATGTGTTTCGGTGGGGAAGAAACACCGTTCTGTGTCTTAGCAGAGTAAAGGATGCCCTTCTGTGTTGGGTAGCCGGGGGCTCGGTACTCCAGCCCTACTCAGCCTCTGCCCTCTGAAGCCCCTCCACCATCCCGCCTTTTTTTTTCCCCTCACCTTCTTTTGTAGGAAAACGATTTTTGGGGGTTGTTTGTGGCAGTCCCAAAGCCCCTTCAGCAGCTGCAGGTCTGTGCAGGAGCACCCTCTGAAGCCTGCGCTCTTCAGTCCGTTGCTGGGAGCCAGCGGCGCGTCTTCCTCCTCTGCCGCGGGGTGACGGAGGGCAGAATCCGGCTGGAAAGAAACAGTCTTGCCGCATCCAAACACCTTTCCCAGGATTGCCAGGGACCTACGCGTGGACATGGGGAGAAATAAACGCTCTCAAACCTGGCCGATCCGATGTGAGCCGCCAGCCCAGACTGGGAGTGCTGGGGTCTCCAGCTGGAGCGGGCTGCGGCGAGGAAGGGCAGTGGGAAACCCGCGCCGCAGGGGCACACAGATCCGGGGCGGTTTTAGGGAAACGAAAAGGCAGCTTTCTCTTTTGACAGCTAAAGCCTCATTACATTCAAGATTGAAACGGCCACCCCGTTGGAAACTGGGATCAGAGGCCCAGCGGCAGGTCTGGACGGGGATTGAAAGGACCCAGCGTGAGCCCCTGCGTCGATGGGTCTGGGGGTGAGGAGGGAAGCGCTGCAGGGGCCGAGCCGCCTCCTGTGAAGGCTGGGTGGGGGGCTCCTAGATCCCCACGTCGCTCTTCTTCCTGGAAAGCCTCCCTCTGCTTTGCCTTCGGGCTCTGTTTAAGGAGACGGGGGTACTCTGCCTCGTGGCCCTGATGCCCTCCGAGCACTCCCTGCACAGCTCCAGAGGCATCCCTGTGCCGCAGCATCCTCTGAGCCGGTGGTAAATCAGGAAGGACTGCTTACTGGAGGGATGCAGCGAGCTGCTTCCAACGGCCTGTAAACGTTTGCATATTGCTTTGAGCGTGGGAAGAGCTGTACAAGTGGTACCGATTGTTATTTTGCTGTGGAAACCACGTTCTTGAAATCAGTATCGCCAAGAAGAACGCGCGAGCGAGCCAATGAGCTCGCCACAGTGCTCGTCGTTGTTGCCGTTAGCTGGGGGGTTGTCACCCGCGCCGACGCAGCCCTTCGAGCTCGGGGTGTTACTCTCCTTTGGTACAACGCATCGCTTACCGCTCCTCAGACCCCCCTGCGGTTCTGCTCCAGCTCTGGGGCCCCAACAGCAGAAGGACACGGAGCTGTTGGAGCGAGTCCAGAGGAGACCATGGAGATGCTCCGAGGGCTGGAGCCCCTCTGCCATGGGGACAGGCTGGGAGAGTTGGGGAGTTCAGCCTGGAGAAGGGAAGGCTCCGGGGAGACCTTAGAGCCCCTTCCAGTGCTGGGGGGGACTTTTCCAAGGGCAGGGTGTGACAGGACAAGGGGTAACAGGTTTAAACTGCCCCTGCCTGGCTCCCCCTTGCAGAAGTGCAGCCACAGCTGACGGCACAGGGAGCTGCTCCGGCTGCTCTCCCGGAGGAAGGAAGCAGTTAATCCCTTGCTTTTGCTGGAAGAGGATATTTTATTTATCTCCTAGGTGACTTTATCTGGATTTAATGCTCCACAGGTGCTACGTTTATCTGTCTTCTCCCCCTTTCCCTTAACCTTGTTTGTGTAATTGCTGTGCCCAAATTAAATATTTACTGGTTTCTCTGTACCAGGGAGCCTCCCAGTTCCCTTCCACTTTCAATTAAAGCTTTACTAGGTGGGCAGCAGCGCTTCTGCAAGGCCAACAGACCAGCCCCCTCGTTAGATTTTAAGTGCTTCGTTATCGCAGTTCGGCAGAACACGCCATAAATTAACTCTGAACCACACCGGCACCCCCACCCCCCCGGCCTCATCCCTGCAAGGCTGAGCCCAAAGGCAGCAAGGGGTGAGGAGCAGGATGTCTCTTGTCTCTGGGGGGGTCTTTGGCTTCCCCAGGGATGGGGTGGGGGCTGGGGACAGCCCTGTGGCAGGGACACAGTGACGCTGGGTCAGGCACCGCTCCCACCGCAGCTCTGGGCTGGCGGAGAGACCCTGTACCCGTCCCCAGGCCATGTTAGGACGGGGCAGTCATGGGAGACTTTCTCCTCACTCCGCTGTCCTATTTATAACAAACCAACTTTCTAGATCAATATTTTATCGGGAAGGTTGCAGGGGTAATTCACCCTTCGAGCATGTTCCCTCCACGCGAGGGGAGCCTGGGCTATTAGGGATAATGAACTTTTTTGCTGGTTACCTTTAGTGAATGAATAAATCTTTAATGCTAACTGGAAATTTAATAATGGAAATGTAGTCAGTGACCTCAAAACTTACGGAAAAAGGTGAGGGAAGCGGAGGGGACCGAGGCGTAGGAACACGGTGGCAGCAGGAGCTTGGGGGTGGGGGGCACAGCAAGCGAACAAAGCCCAACCCAGGGATGTTGGAGGGATGCAGGGGAAGGAGCTGGAGGACCTGCAGCCACACACACCGTGCTCAGCACCCCCACAGTCACACAGCTGCTTGGCACGGGGAGAAACCAGTGGGATTGGTTTCTGGGAGAGCTGCTGAGCCGAGGGGTTGAGAGATGCCATCGGCTCCCAGCCCTTCCCCAGCTGCGGGGCACGCTGCGCGTCACTCCCCCATTTCTTCCCGTCCACCTTGGCTTTTTGGGAAGAGCCCAGGGCTGAGCATCACCAGCCTCCCCCCCTGCCCAAATCAGCCGTGAAAATCGTCAGCAGCCGAGCGGCTGTCAGGGACCTGCATTATTTATCTGCTGGGTAACATTTACTGGGATCTAGCATTTAATAACTGTCACTCCAATATATCTTTTCTTAATCCCCTCAGATCTGTCGCTGTGGCAATTTTAAATATTTATCAACGCAGTTTGTGTGTTCACTGTTAAGGTTGCAATTTTCTTGTAATTAAAGATTTACAAGACGCTGCTCGGGATTTAGAAAGGATTGGCAGAGATCAAAGCTGCTCGGGAGAAATCACCGGCTCCCCGGAGGTTTTCCTGCGGGACCCTGATACACGGTGATGGTGTCGGCACCCACACCCACCCCCCTTCATACCTGCTTGGTTTTGCTGTTGCTTTCGGCTGGTTTTGCTGAAAACTGAAGCCACACTTCACAGGGGGAAGCTTTTGCCACCCTCTCCATGTCTCCCGGTATCTTGCTGGCACAGCTGCGCCCCTCCAAAGGGATGCTCCCCTTTTATTCCTCAGGGCCTCATCCAGCCCCAAGCAGAGACCCAGCCGCTTTGGGACGGGCCCTGCTCACCCCACAGCAGCCCCACTGGTTCCTGCCCTTGCTGCCACCGTGCTGGGCTCGTTATTCCCCATTGTGTCATTCCCAATCAGCACGAGCGAGCCCTCCCTACCTTTCCCCCCGCCCAGCTCTCTTCCCATTTAGCCACATACAAATCCAAAAATCAATCCTTCCCACACCTAATTAGGATTTAATATGGATCTGGGGTGACTCAGTCATAGTGAGGGTACAGGGGGGCCTGTGCATCCCCAGGATGGGAGCAGGGGGCTCTGCCCCTTGCCCTGGGTTGGCCGCAGCCTCCTGCACCCTTTCTCACTGCGGGAACAGACCCCAAACACCCCAAAGTGCCACCCAGGAACGTACCAGTGTCTTGGTTGATTATTTAAGCTCAGACACACGGCAGCC
>NW_010230798.1:0-5490 GCF_000690775.1 Eurypyga helias
TAAGATCATCAAGTCCAGCCGTTAGTCGATGGGTCAAGTCCAACATCCTTCCCTCTCCCGCCTCCCCTGCGTGCGGGTGTGTGCCCGCAGATATCTCCACGGCTTGCTGCGGGCGGCAGTCGTTTCCAGGGGGCTGCTCCCCGGGGGCAGCGGGGTACGGCTGCGGACTGGGGCTTGGTGGTGCCCAGGGAGCAGCTGGATCGCACCCGAGTCCGCTTCACGCCGGGCAGAGCCTTCCACCCACTGACAGAGCGGGTGTGGAGAACAGGTATCGAGGTCGTGTCCTCAGGAACGTGTGGACATGGACGTTTTGGTGAAATTCGTACTATCGGAAACGTCTTCAGCTGCGTGGAAAGTTCCTTTTCTCTGGGCACTGAGAAGCGTCACGGTGCAAAGTAGTGAGGTGGCGAACCTAGGGATGCGCTTCCATGGAATCCCCACGCGCTCCCTAGGCAGGACTGAGCGCGTGTAGAGGTTTGCGTGGTTAGCCTGGCTGCTCCAGGGCGGCTTCGGTACACCAGGTTTTGTGCGGGTGGTGTTTGCCATCCGGCTGCCTTTCTTCCGTTCATGCAGATGGCCGTGATGATCTCTCTTTTCAGACAGGCCCCAGAGGTACCCTTCAGAGCTACAGCTGGGAAACACAGCTGGAATCCAGCACGGCTCTGCCTGTCTCTCTGGCTGAAGTAAAAAGCAGCACGTAAGGATTGTCTCTAAAATAGTCCTGTGTGACAAGGTCCGGTTTTAAGTTTACTCCATGGCATTGTCACGTGAAGTCATCCTTAGATCTCACAAATATATGCTTGATGTGGCCTTACTGATGGCTGACGAGTGTGCAGCCGCCTGTTTTGGAAGACCTAGATAAAGTGCATAAAATCTGTTTCTTTTTAATCAAGTACGACTAGACTCACTAAAGGAACATGAGGTTTACCTTTTTGGGGTGTTCTTTTTTTTCCATTCTCTGCTCTTGCAGAATAGGATTTTCCCCATATTTCAGCTGACCTGAAATACTGGTATGAGTTTCGTGACATCCCGCTTTCATTGTCTAGGCTCACCACTAAGAGACTTTTCAGCACTTCACACTCTTCAGTGGATTCAGAGGAAATGAAAAGATTCCAGCTCCTCGCACACAAGTGGTGGGATGAAGAGGGAGAGTATGCAGCCCTTCATTCTATGAATGACATCAGAGTGCCGTTTATCAGGTACGGCTTTGGAGACGGCTTTATTTTGAATGTGTGCTGTTTCTGCAGAACCTCAGAAAACACCCTAGAAGAAGGAACAGCTGCCAGTGCTTCAGATAATACCGCATCAAACCCCCTTGTGTGTTTGCCCTCGATCACGCCCCTTTTCTTGCAGAGATACTCTGTTGAACCTGCGTAGGAACTATCACCTGGGAAAGCCGCTCGCTGGAGTGAAGATTCTGGACGTTGGCTGTGGCGGTGGCCTGCTGAGTGAGGTAAGGGCCAGCGTGCTCCAGTTTCTCGTGCTAAAAGGCAGACGAAGGTTTTGAATCGTTCTACTATTACACCGTTTACTGCTCCGAGGAGGAGCTTTTCTCTCCTACGATACCTTAGTGACCGAGTGTTTTGGAGTGCTGTGCGTTCTACATGCCCTGTGGGATATTGGCTTTGCGTAGTGGTGGTGGTTTACAGAAAAGGAGGGAACTGGTAATGAGAAATTCTGAAATGCTGGGGTTCATCAGAAAAGATTTCAGACACTGTAAGGAGAAGGAGAGGGGAAGAATGATGTCAAAGCATTCCTCTGGGCAGTCACCGTACGACAACTACGACTTCTTTTTCTTCTTCTACTTCTGAGCCCAGGCAAGAACACTTCAGTCAGAACAATCTGTGATACCAAGGAAGTATTTTCTATTCTGAACTTGTTCTTACATGCCTGTTTCTTTGACTTGCCTCTCTTCATTTTTTTTATACTGTGGGCGGGGATTCTGGCCTTTGCTTTGATCTCCTGGGAAAAGCACGGAATTATGTCAAAACACCTGAGGCACATCGTCTCTCTGCCGGGAGAGATTCCCCTGGTGCAGGGGCTGATGTTACAGCCGCTTCCCGAGGAGCCTGCACGACCTCGGGACCGAGGAGTATCTCTGTAGTGGAACCCTGCGGCAGTGCAGGCTGTGAACAGTGCTACATCCTGTCAATAGACAAGGGATGGTTTGTGAGTTTAGGGTTACAGATCTGGCTGAGGTACTCCGGGAACTTCATCAGCACCTGAAACAAGGTGTTACAAAGGGACCTGCCTCTCTCCCTGTGCTTTCTTCTCTTTTTTTTCCTTTCTTTTCTCCTTCTGAGCAAAAGTCTGCAGTCTCGTGTGAGCACACTCTAACAAGGCTGCACGGCATCACGTCCTCGGGCTGCACCAACCAGTGAATTTCAGGTTGGAATAACATACATGTGGTCATGTTCTGCACCTTGTTTCAGTTTCGGAAGGGGTGATGGCTGAGGTGTTAACCTATGAGTAAGAAGACACTGGAGAAACTTGAGTGACAGCCAAGCCTGATGCTATCCTAGTGAACATCAGTGTTTAGTTCTCAGCAGTGAGAAAGCCCCAGAGATAATCATGTCTTAAGTAACCATTAAAAAGAGATGAAGATTTACCGTTACAGGTGGATGTTGGAGAAAGTAATGATGCTAATTAAATATGGCATTGTTTTCCCTGCTTTGTTTTTCTTCTGTTAGAGGGTAATAGTGAAGGAAATCTTTGTTTGCTGTAACAAAATGGATTCAGAAGAATGTATTCTGAAGGAAAATGTAAACGTGCACATTCTAAAATACAATTTTCCAAGAAACACCACCTCCCCCAAATCTAAGGATTTTCTTGCTTTAATGAATGTTTAAAATAAAACTGCTGGATCAGAGCTCATCATTTACTGTTGTCTTACCCTCTGGTAGATGTTCTCTGCATCGTGTGTGTACGTTGCAGAGTTGCAAAAACCTTTAAGTAAATTGTTTTCATGCAGAGACTAAATTATCCCCTGTATTATTAGCCTCTAGGCAGACTGGGAGCTTCAGTTACTGGAATCGATCCTCTGGAGGACAACATCAGAACAGCAGATCAGCACAAGTCATTTGATCCTGTCCTGGCCAAGAGAATACAGTACAAGTCCAGCTCACTGGAGGAGATTGTGGATGAGTCTGTGGAAACCTTTGATGTAATCGTAGCTTCTGAAGTAGTGGAGCATGTGGCTGACCTTGAAATGTTTATCAAGTGTTGCTCTCAGGTGTTAAAGGTAAGAGAGCTTTTGCTTTCATTATTGGGAGTGTTTATTCTGTATTAGTAAGGCTTTCATTTGAAGGCATGTGAAAACGTCTAAATCTGCATTCATTCCTCTGCCTTGAAGCGCATGAGATCTGAATCACACTCCACCTTCCATTCTCCTCCATGACATGAGTGCCTCTTCCCAAGTTCAGTAACTAAGGAGGGAGTTTATTTCCCCAGCCCTGCCCCACGAGAGCGTTAATGGCATCGCAGCGTTGCTTTGCGTCGAGCCCTCGAGAAATCTGGTTGCCTCTGATTTTACCTAGTGAGAGAAAACACAGCAGCGCTGCTGCTGACCACACTGTGCCGTGATCACACCTGTGGCTGTGGCTCACGCTCCACTGAAACGGACTCTAGTGATGTTTCTGATTCCCGAGATTCTATTCCAGCACTGGCGTCCACATCACATGTGGCCCTGGGTTGCTTTCCAAGGGCCAAAGTTATGCTTGGAGATAATCGGGTATTGTTTTATCCTTCTTGATATTATTTCATTTGTGAAGGATGGTGGGACCAGTACGCAAGCAGCAGCTTCCCTTTAATCTCCTGATTTATCCTTCTGGTCATCGGAAGGAACATAGATTATTTGAGAGGAACGCTTAACTAATTTTCAGCCTGCTGGGGACATAAAAATTACTCTCTATTTCTACCAAACAGGCTTAAGTACTTAGAATTCATTTCTGGTTTTGCTTTTTTGACTCTGTAATCGCTAAAACAAGCATGGTGTTTGGCAGTCTCAAACATTAGGCAGCATTGCACATCTTGCTTTGTTTTTCATTAAAAGAAAATGTTTCTTTTCTCCAGTAGGTATTGTAGTATATACCTTAATACCTTTTTATTTATCTACTTCCTGAGCAATGTTACATTATAAGTGACTTTGTTAGATGTTTCTTGGGCAAGGGAATAATTGTCAGACCATCCAAGACTTTGATTATTTTTGACTCTGAAGACTACGGAGTCATACTGCTAGAACATTATATTCTTCAGTGTATTTAACTGGTATACTTGTAAATACCTATCGTGGGATGAAATTAGTTCTTACTTGTGCAGCATACAGACTTGTAGATAGACAAATTGTGTGTTTTAATGCGATTAAATTTACAATTTTTATTCAAGTAAAATGTTCTTCTAACTGAACATTTTAATTTTTAAATTAGCCTGAAGGTTCTTTGTTCATTACTACAATCAATAAAACGCAGTTGTCCTATGTCCTGGGGATTGTGGTTGCAGAAAAAATCCTGGGCATTGTACCAGAAGGGACACATGAGTGGGAGAAGTTTGTTCCCCCGGAAGAGCTGGAGCGCCTGCTGGAATCAAGTAAGTTCTAGGCTGGAATGCAGAGGCATACCCAAATGCTCCTTGTAGAAGTGGCAAGAGGGTAAGATGGGTGGGGTGAGTGCTAGCAACAGCACGCAGCTTTTCCTCTCTGAGTACGGTCATATTACGCATACAATTCCTCGTTTAAAGACACTGCTGCTGGCTGGATTTTGGATAAAATAAATAAATAAAGGGGAGTCCTAAGAATGTAGAGATTACTCGGCCAAAATCACTGTTACAGCTGCTCTCTGATAGCCTAAATGGAAATTCCAAGGTTCTTGATCCTGTTCTGGTGACAGAAGGTATGCTCTGAGGTGGTTCATAGGCTTTAGGTCAGGTTTGAGAAAATAACTGCCTTGGTTCTCCAGAGCTGCACTGCTGCCACTGCATCGTCTGTCACCTTCCCCCTGGGAGAAGGCATTTTCATTTTTGGTTCCTGCTGCATGGTTTTTATTCATAGTGTGCTACTAAAAGATTTCTTAAAAAACGTGAAGAAATTTAAAAACGTGAAGAAATGAAACCTCCCTCAGATTCATTAATCAGTTCTTGAGAGACTGTATGGTACTGATTTGAGGAAGTAATTAAATTGCCCTGGTTTGACTGGTTTGAAAATAGACAAAGCGCTGAGCTGGGAAGAGGTCTGCTCATTGCCCTCCTTCCCTGCAGATGCTTGGAAACCCTCCCACCGAGTATTTCACTTTGCTGTAGTTCACTGTGAAGAAGCTGAAGGTCAGAGTTGAGCTATTCTCTTGGCAAGGTCTTCTCCTGGCACATCGCAGGTCTGCCGTAAGCAACGTGACTAATACTTGTTCACAGGCTGGTGGCTCTTTCCGTTCTCCCTTCAAAAGGAGAAGCAGATGCAGCGGAGGGATTTATTTTGACAGGGTGTTGTCGTGGTTTAACTCC
>NW_010230799.1:0-2935 GCF_000690775.1 Eurypyga helias
TGGTATTTTGCTAACTGGAGTTAAAACATGACATATGTGTAATGCTTACGGAATAAAAGCTATATATTGAATCTAAGTTAAGGTACTTCCTTTTGTTATATCTTTTAATTTTGAAGGCTGTAGCACCTACATAGTTTTTTATAGAATATGTTAATGGATATTTTGCCTAGTAAAGATTAATAAATATAAACTGAAAAATGTATCAGAAACTATTTTAGAAAAGATAAAATGCTATGAAGTGATTCTTGTTAAAAATCTAATTGTAGCCACTATGTGTCATGGTGCTAAATGACACATCAAGGATCATCTTGCCAAAAGGTAGAGATCTCAATGTAAGCCAAGAAAATTTATTGGAGTAAAGAAAGCCTACTGACTCAGGAACTTCTAGTAGACAAGGGCCTTCAAAGGAAGGCATTGGCATTTATATCTGTGCTTGTTCAGCTGTGTTTGTAAAAGAGTTGGCAGTATTTGCTGCATCATTCTCAGTTTATGTTTGTACAGCGTGCTTGTACAGGAGCTGGCAATATTTACTGCTTCCTATTGAGAGACACCAGCTGTCTTCATGCTAGTCCTGGCTTATGTTTTGACCTCCGTTCATACATTGACATTAGTGTTTGAGTTGAGCTGCCTGGCACTTATGACACAGTAATGAACTAAAAGTAAAAATCTGTTGAAGGAACAGAGTTTGAGTTGGATGAGCAAGAAGTAGTGGAATGGAGCCTATTACACATCTAAAACCAATCTATGAAGATATTTCCATCAGTAGATACTGTTTTGACGTGCACTTCTGCCTGCCTCCATCTAAACCAGTGCTTCCAGCTCCTCATTCCTATTAAAAACCTTTCATTCTATGTCTTGTGCTGTATTTATAGTACTGAAAACAGAGCTCCATGTTTCACTAAAAACAGTTGTTACAGCCCTACTATTGGAAGGATCTGAAAGCTGAGAGAAATAATTAAAGCAATGTCATTGCCTGATGTTCCAGCAAATATGTTAGTTTTTCTGCCCAAACCTGCTGTCGAATCATTCCTGAATGAGCAGAGATATCACTAGCTGTCAGTTTTTGTCAGTTAAAAAAAAAAAAAAAAGAAATTCTGAATGAATTAAATTTGTGACATTCAAGCCTATAAGTGAGTTACTACGTTATTTCTTATTGAAGAAAGGGTGTGCTTGTATACATCTCCGATACGTGGGTCTTCCTTACTCTTATATATACCATGTTGTGTATATATTTAGCGATCAACTAGAGATATGAAACAGCCAAGAATTTTAAGAATCTGTCCTTGTTAATTTTAACTTCTGATTCTTCTAACTGCTTAAAATAAAACCAGAGGTACATATTTTTTAACTTTAAAATAAGCAGTGCATGGGAAATTTTAGAAATCTTGAAAAAAAAATGTGTACATTAGGCAGATATTGAAATCAGTTTGTCAAAACAGAGATATTTCATCTCTGTTTTTAACATTAGATAGCTCTCAAGTAAAAACAAGAGCGCTCTTTTATTGTAAATATCATCACTCAAGACTCCTTTTTTTCTGGGATGGAGAGCTGTATTTTTGACCTGTGCCTCAAGCTGTACTCTTATATAAAGATTTTTTTAAAAGAACATCTAAAAATGCATAAGAGGAGAAAATATTGGGTTTGGTTTGTTTATTGGTTTTGTTGGGGTTTTTTTTGTTTGTTTGTTGTTTTGTTTTGTTTTTTAACAAACAGGCCTCATTAAAAGTTGAAGGTTTAAATTAAGGAACAGAATAGGAGCTAACTTGCATTCTTCCAGAGACCCTCAAACCTTCTGTGATCCAACACAATAAAAGTCCCTCTTTGTTTTATTCTTTCAATCCACACTGCTCAGATTGAATCTTTTCCAATTAGCATTGCCTGTCCAGCTAGAAGATCCATGGTATCTACTCCATTGCTTGGGCTGTTAGACTGGTGGGTTTTAACCACAGGCCTGATGATTTATAGGTTTCTCTGTGTGGGAAAGTTACTACTCAGTGAGCTGAGGTTTGAATTTACAGTGCTGCTACCTTATTCCACTTCCTTTTTTAAACACAGTTGTGAACAAGCTCATTTGAAAGTGAACTTAAAGTACTCTGAGTAGGTTGCCTGGCAAATTACTCAGCTGTAAATTGTAGCTTCAGTTTGTAAAAAGAGGTGGTTGTTGTTGGTTGATTAGTTTTTTTGGGTTTTTTTTTTTTTGGTAGACAAATGAAACTTTTCTTTTTAATAAAAGTTATTAATTGCAATTTATGCAATATTTATTGGTTTAGTCTGCTAAGTTAACCCAGGCACTGTTACTAGTTATTAAGGTACATAAAAAAAGAGACAATTAAAAAGAAAAAAAACCCAAACCCCAAAACTATGGAAGTGCTATAGAGCAAATGTGAAGTGCAGAAGTAAGGCTTACTGTATGACTCAGGTTAGTATTTTACCTGGTTTCTGTTCTAAATATGATGACTATGTCCCTTAAGCACAAATGATGTTGTTGCTTGCTTTTATGAGGTACACATCCTATAATTGCTTGACCATACTGCAACATTATAGGTGTGTGTCTTTCTCACAGACACTGTGGGTATTGGGAAAAAACATTCTATTAAATGGGGAAAAAAAGTGACTTACACAATTAATATAAACCCTGTAAAATGCTAAGAGACAAGAGAGCAAGTAGCTCTATTGAGACACAAGCGAGTTGTATGGACCAGCTTGGAGGGGAGCTGCCTTGAAGACGGTTTTGGTGTCTTTGTATGAAGACTGATGGTTTTGTTGTGTCAGAAACCACCTATAATTATTTAATGCTACTAATTTCCTCCAGCATCTAGAAGGACAAAGCTCCCATGTACTTCTTAAAACACACAGGCTTCTTATTTTAAGATTTCATTTGAAGCATTTCTTTGTCCTAATTCATCTGTAAATAGGGTGTGCTGGGTTCAGCCAG
>NW_010230800.1:0-13381 GCF_000690775.1 Eurypyga helias
TGCGAAGTCGAGATTTCAATAGCTGGAGGTTGTAAAGATGTAAACAGTTGTGAATCCATTGACTTCATCCTCACCTGCTCTTTGTGATTTGTCAGAAGTAGCCACGGCTTTGTGTAATAATAATGAGCTTTTAACCACTACAAACTGTTAGCAGTGCCCTCACAGGAACCATTTGCTTTCAGCAAGCCATTCAAGGAACATCTCGGTTTTCCTGTTATTACAGGTTTTATTTCTCTGTCAATTCACCTGGCTCAGGTCACAGCTTTTAATTTCCAAGATATTCACATTTTCAGAGCAGAAAATAAACGCTGCTCAGTAACAGGCTGAACTACAAAGGTCTGAAGTTTCTCAAAATTGATTAACTGCTCCTCAGCGGGTGATCGATATATAGACACAGCCATCTAAAATTAGAGGGTATCTGGTGAAAACCAGGCAATGATCATAAAAGGAAAACAGGCTGAAATGTATTTAAAACACATTTAAATAATAGCATGAGCTCCTGCCTTAGTTCATCGAGCATTTAAGCTTGTGGCAAACTGTCAACCTGCGATGTAGAGGAATATTCTCTCTGGTGTACAACGGGGGAGCAGAGCCTGGACCACAGCTTGAGTTTCCCCTCTTTGTGTGAGAAGACAGAGCACCTCCTGTGCATCTCCAGGCAGTTCCTCCTTGGGAAAGGGGAGTTACGCTTACATTAGATTCTTGGTTTTCAGCTCCTGGTTGAAAGCTCCCCAGAAACTAGACTTTGAGAAGAGGAGGAAAATAGCGTATTTCCTAGCAATTTACTTCAGTCTCTCAGCGGTTTGGCGGAATATTTGGTCTTGGGCAGAAGGGACCTCAGTGCCCATGAAGTAATACAGTTCATGCTTGCACATTCATATTAAAAAACTTGTGTCTGCAGATGCCTCTGGGACTCCAGAGCCCACCCAAAATGAGAACTGAGCTCGTGCCTGTGCTCCGTGTTTGCCTGCTGCTCTCTGCATGGAGGTGTCGGCTGAGGCTTCCCCGGCTCCTTCCCGTTGCCTCGTGTGAGGAGGTTAAACAAAAACACAATAAAACTCTGGGCCAGGCATTTTTCACTGTTGCTCAGACAGACATTTTATTCATAGTAATTTCTTTATTTGTGTCATAAATCCTTCTTCCCTTTGTGCTCCTCGAGGAGATTAAAATGAAGGGCATCACCTCTGCCATCGAGGCCTAGACCCCCGAGGCCCAGCGATGGTTCCGCTGCTTCTGCGTGCTCTCCCACCCACCTCGTCTTTGATGTCTGATCCTTCTGGCACATAGATTGTCTTTACCTTTTCAATTTGTACAGTGGCTCATGCTGCAGCCTTAGGCTGCAGCTACAAATAATAATGCCCTTTTCCTGTTTTCCTGGTGCTTACTAGCAGATGGTGTGCGCAGGGCAAGGAAGGAGAAAGGCAGAATAGGCTCGGTAATAACAGCAGAAAGGCAACAATAATGCGTAGAGTCTTAATAAATTTTGCTATTGTTTCTCAGAGCGTGGCACAATCTGGTGCACTCCTTACTATGCCAGCTCCTGCGAGCTGGGGACTGTGGAAGTGATGGGCTTGTTTTTTCTTAAATGATTTATTTGCTTATTTTTCTTCACTTTATTTGTTGATTGATTTATGTAATGATTTATTTATTTTAGCCACCAAAGCTGCATAGTAATTTGTTTCTTAAAGACTTAAAACCAGAAGGTAAATAAAAAACAAATTGGATCCTTTTTATTAAAATCTCATGTAGGTTTTTAACCAGTCAGAAGATTTTAGGGGGAGAGGGAAGCTGTTCATTTTCATTCTCAGATGCGCTGGACTCCTCAGGATGAGGGATGGCAGGCTCACGTCAACAAAAGACGAGGGCATTAACAAATTGCATCCTCTCCCACAGTTATGTTTATGAGATTTTAAGAAATGGGTAGAATTTGTAGCGGAACACTTGTTTGTGTAGCTAATAATCTAGACTGTCAGATTATTTTGGATGAATTTTAGTTTCCTTTCCTTCACAGCACTCTCATGCCTGAAAGGACAGTGTGAAAAGTAAATAGGGAAGGTGACAATGTGCTGGATGTCACAGCTCTGCAGGAGTCCCGCTCAGCCCTGCGTGACACCCTTGCTGTGTCACGCTGCCCGAGCGGTGCTGGGTGGGTGAGGGGCACGTACCCCCACTTTCATCACATGCATCTGCTTGCTGCAGACCACTGCGCTTCCAAAACTTGTGCAAATCGAGGACGTAAGACGTTAGGCAATTGAAGATGGGCACTTTCCAGCCCCCTTGTTCACCTCCCTGGCCAAGGAGGGTCAGCAGAATTATCCTCACTATCCTTTGGGACCTGCTGACCACTAACCTGTAGAGAGTTTATTGTTCAAGGTCAGTCATGGCCTTCCCAGCTGATCTCAGACTTGTGCTGGCTCATCCTAGCTCAAAACAGGCTTTTATTCTTTATGCACTTGCTTTTTCGTGGCTGTTCAGATGAGGGGCAAGTGCTTTCCTGCCTACCAGCCTGTATTTGCACTGCTGTCCATGCATTTTTGGTCATCCCATGATCCTCCCCTCTCTTTTGCTCCCAGGATGGGGCAGACCGGCAGGAGAGGAACTGGGAGTTGTGTCCTCCCTCCTGATCCCCTGGCCTTGCTTCACACCCATTCCCACTACAGTGTTACTGGTTGTCTTGGTTCCCTTAAATCCGATGAGGGAGGTCAGCAAGAGGCACTGTACTGAGAACAGCAGCAGTACAGGAGCGCCTTTGTGTCCCATTTCTTTCCCTCCCCATGCTGGAGATCCACATCTATATCTGTTTGCCCCCACGGTCCCAGTCTTTTCTGATCTTTCTGTCACACACGCACTCTCTCCTGGGATATATCCGCTGTCTGTGTAGCGGTTGTTTTTGTCCAGGCCCACAAAGCCAGGGAGCAAGGGCCCAAGCAAAAGGGTTGCTGTTTCCATAATAACTTTTAGTGACTGTTGAGTCATTCTGGCCTCTCAGCTTCCAGAGGGTCTTTTGTGGCTGAGGACGGGGGCTCCTGGGAAGCCCGTCCGTGCTCCCGCTCTCATGCTCTGGCTGTACAAAAGAGCCCTGCCTGCACGCGGTGATGTCCCGGGTAGCGGAGGGGTCTGCTGTCAGGGAGTCCGACACCCTCCCAGCCAGGCTGCCATTCCCAGGGGCCCCGGGCGCATAGATAGGAGCCGAAGGGCAAAGATGCTTGGAAACCACCTTTTCTTGTCCTGCTACCCGTCTGCTCAGGAAGGTGATTGACAGCTGCAGGGTGAAGGGCCAGAGCCCGTGCTAATTGTCTGAGGCCCTTGCACAAACATGGCTGGAGAAACAGGGGGTCCCTGCAGGCGAGGGAAGAATGGGAACCTTTGTGTGAGGCCTGACACAGTAAATGCCACCTTTTGTGAAGATTTAGATTTGCTGAGGTCAGTTTCTAACAACTTGGGATGCTCCAGTCTTTTCCTCTTTCCTTTATCTCCGAAGGCGCCTCTTCCTCCTTTATTTCAGCTTCATCAACAAGCATTGTTTCAGTCGGGCTCGAATCCCCTTTTCAACCAAAGGAAGGACGTCCCACCCTCCTAAACATGCCTCTTTTGGGGGCTGCTAGGGTTTTTTCCTTGTCTCACCCGTAAAGAATGCCTCTTAGTATTCTCAGAAGAATGGGAACATTTGCATATTAATTTAATTGTGTGTGTTCATGCAAAACTACTCAACTCACAGCAAACTAGCCACAGTTATTAAAATTAATTTGCAAAGGAAGGGCGCTATTGTTTTTCAAGACAGAAGTTGTCAAAGAAAAACCACCTCACCACCTTCTTCACAGAGAGGGTGGGGAGGCACTGGGACAGGTTGCCCAGAGATGTTGTGGATGCCCCATCCCTGGAAGTGTCCAAGGCCAGGCTGGATGAGGCTTGGAGCAACCTGGTCTAGTGGAAGGTGTCCCTGCCCATGGCAGGGGGGTTGGAACTAGATGGGCTTTAAGGTCCCTTCCAAACCAAACCATTCTCTGATTCTATGATTCTAAAGCTTATGTTTTCCAGTGCGCTAGAAGCACCTTCCTAGTCGCTTACTGCCCTTACTGGCATTAGAGGGCAGCTGGAGAAACATGGAAATGTCCCGTGGAGAAAGTTTTCACAGGCCAGAGCTGGGGGAAAGTCCCGGTGGTTTTGAGTTGTTAAACCCAGCTCAAGTCCAGCAGCACGCTTCTGTGAAGCTGCTTCTAGTGCTCTTGGATGTACTTCCGTCTGCTTGGGGCATGCCTCTAAGACGGAACTGGCGTAAAGCTTTATTGCGGGGGGTTGGCGTGTTTGCAAGCGCAGGAGCCCTGTGCGTGTGTTCGTATGTGTGCACACATGCAGGCGAGACAATGCGCGCGTGGCATCCTCAGGAGGAGTACCAGGCTGTGGCTGCAAAGGCTGGCTGTCTCCTTCCAACTAGTGCCGCGTTGGGATCTGCAGGGAGAACATGTTCTCGAGCCTCCGTGATGTTGGGCTTGTTCAGCCTGGAGAAGAGGAGGCCCCGGGGGGGCCTTATTGCACCTTCCCGTGCCTGAAGGGGCTACAAGGAAGCTGGGGGGGACTTTTTACAAGGGCCTGTAGTGACAGGACAAGGGGTAACGGGTTTAAATTGAAAGTGGGGAGGTTTAGATTGAATATCAGGAAGAAGTTCTTCCTGGAGAGGGTGGTGAGGCACTGGGACAGGTTGCCCAGAGAAGCTGTGGATGCCCCGTCCCTGGAAGTGTCCAAGGCCAGGCTGGATGAGGCTTGGAGCAACCTGGTCTAGTGGAAGGTGTCCCTACCCATGGCAGGGGGTTGGAACTGGATGATCTTTAATGTCGCTTCCAACCCAATCCATTCTGGGATTCTATGATTCACTGGAAACAGAGCGCTAGATAGGAGGAACCTTGCATCATTTCTCTATGTGTTGGATTATACTTGCTTCCTTCTATTTTTGCCTTCCCTTTTTCGTGCTTATCAGGATGTGAAGTGTATATATTTTTAAGGTCTGTCACCATCAGCTAGAAGTCAACGTATGTTGTTATTCGCTATGTGCGAGACTAAATCCTAAATGCTTTCCCATGTTTATACTCGCTGGCACTTTAGAATTATAAATAATATCACCGGCTTGGCTAGCGGCACGCCGATGCGCGCACAAAGCAGCAGCAGGTTTTCTGCAAATTTTGACAGTTCCATACATTATCCATGGATGTGACATGACCCGCGTCTGCTCTTAAAACATTTTATCAGAACCATCACTGGCACAATATCCAAAGTAATTTAGCTTCAGACCAGGCATAGGAGCGTAATACATAGGTGCTTTTGCAACATTTGCTCCTGTGTCACTGATAATAACAGTGTCGGGGTGACCTTGGGAAGGTAATAACTGCTCATGGATTTGGGTTTAAAGCCTCCATAGTGCTTTTCCCAACGTGTGATATTTGATAAAGGAAAAACAATACAAAAATGAAGCTTGTTTCCTGCAATCTCCTTTAAAAGACATAGATGGGGGTGTTTATTGAGATGCAGAATGTTTATTATCTGCACAACCCTCTGGAAACTCCCAGTGACTCTGAATTCTTGGTCCTAGGAACCCCGTGGGAGAGGGGCACTCAAGAACTACGTACCCAGAAATTCCTGGTTTCTGTAGTAGCCAGCCTCCAAAAGTGCAGGGTGCTGAGCCAGTTTCAATGAAATTTTGTTTCTTAGGGTGAGTTCATGAAAACTCTGTCTTGTCACCAAAACATTCCGGGTTTTAGCAGATATCCAGGTCCTTTGGATTGCGTCTGTCCTCCTCTTGAGACTTAATTTCAGCCACAAGTTCTGGATGCGTAAAGATAAGTCTTTTGAGCTGTTGGTTGCCTGGCACTTTGGAAGATCTATTCACCGATTTACAAATATTACCGAGAGTTGAAAGGGGGAGGCAGGACCTAACACACATTGTGCCTGTGCCCAGCCGGGATTCCGGGAGATAATCCTGAATGGTGCCCACACTTAAGGAAGTCTCAGCTCTCCTAACTTGCAACTTTGATTTCATATGCCATCACACAGGATGCAGCAGTTTAGTTTGCGTTCTCTTCAGCAGCGATGTTTTGGTGGAGAATAAAGTTTTTTGACGGTCCAGGGTGGAAGGACGTAGGGGTTTTGTTGGGAAAGGATGGGCAGTGGGAATAATCGTGACCAGCAGCAACTGTGCTGTGGGATAGGGGCAGGTGAGAGCTCTTGCTGAGAACAAGGCTTATCACGATGCTGTTGGATTTCATCCCTCAATTATGAACTGCTCGTGTCATTCCAACAACTTAGCACTTCTTGGCTTAGCAGGAAAGGTGCATTTTAAGCCACACTCTTCATCCTTGCGGCTGCTTGATGTTTAGACGCTGTTGTGCACTGAAAAAATATTCTTTCAAAATGGCAAGTTTAAGTTCTGCTTCCCCGTTCCTGTTGCTACAGATTTTCTTTGCTGAGAATTTTTTTTTCAGTGATCTGTGCTTTTCTTCATGTCGAACAGAAAAGAGGCATATTTATTTTCTGATTGATTTGCAAAACAGAGTGGCTTATATTAATTGCTTGGGGTATTTCAGCTGAAATTTAGCATGCAAAGGGGCACGTGATTCTAAGAAGATGTAGAAAATACTATTTCACGTGTCCTGACCATACTGGCTTTTACTCTCTTACACAAAGTTATGTAAAATAGAACTCTCTTTCTGATTTCCAGCTTGCTGCATAATACGTTCAAGAGTCAATCATAGTTGGGTTAATTAATTTGAGTTAACTACAGGGATCCTTTCCATTGATTTCAGTGGACTGTGGATCATGCTGGTATATAATACCAATTGCTGCTTCTTAATTAACCCCTCTACTCTTATCTGATCTCTTCAAGTTACTCACCAGGTGTGTGGGAGAAAAGGAACTGAAACCTTGGTCTTGTCTATCAATGAATGTCATCAAGAGTGGGTTATCCAGGGTTTTTGTTGCCTTTCAGCCAAATTGGTGCTTCGGGGTGGTTTTTTTTTTTAATGCTAGAGGAAGACTGCAGGAGGCACTTGTTCTGTAGAAGCAGGTACCTGTCACACAGGGGAAGCCCAGGACAGCCTCACAGCACAGCAACTTGGGTCCGGATGTGTTACCCTTGCCAGGCAATTCTGCCACCATCTTCCACCTCGTATAGGATCATTGAATGGTTTGGGTTGGAAGGGACCTTAAAGTTCATCTAGTTCCAACCCCCTGCCATGGGCAGGGACACCTTCCACTAGACCATGTTGCTCCAAGCCTCATCCAGCCTGGCCTTGGACACTCCCAGGGATGGGGCATCCACAGCTTCTCTGGGCAACCTGTCCCAGTGCCTCCCCACCCCCTCCAGGAAGAACTTCTTCCTGATATCCAATCTAAACCTCCCCACTTTCAGTTTAAACCCGTTACCCCCTGTCCTGTCACTACAGGCCCTTGTAAAAGTATTCTTTTATTTTTCTGAGTTTTAGCAAACTGGAACATTCTATGCTTGACAGGTTAGAATTTGGGGACCCGGAATAACCATGAGCCTAGAATACCGGACGGCTAAGTGCCTCTGAGTGGGCTTTAGCTGAGGAGAGGTAGTCACCTTTCATCACGATGCTCGGGATGCCCGATGCAGAGAATCTCAGGAGTCTTTTGGAGGTGAAGTTGAAGACGCAGAAGACATTGTGCAGACTTGGAATGCCGTTAATATAAATGGTCTGTCTTCACAATGCTGCATGTTGCCCTGATAAATTCTTTGGTCATTTTAGCAGACCCAAAATAAACTGCATGCAGAAGGGTAGTAAAGTCCCAGTATGGCATCAGATCCCAGCGGTTGCCACTGCTGTCCATGACAGTGGGCTACAGCCTGAAATCTCTGAAGTCCTGTATGCCAGTGTCTTCTGGAGCAATTACCAAGGGAGTTTGGACCCTAAGTGTACCGTTTTTAGAGCTATCATGGTTGTAGATCCTCACAGTCATCGGGCCACGCTGAGGCTGTAGGTCCCTGTGGAATTTAGTGAACGTCCAGGTGTTGTTACTCTTCTCAGTGGGAGATGAGCTGGATGGCACTCCTGCAATTTAATTCTTTTGATCCTGAAGCAGCTGTCTACCTGCTTCAATTCTGAACAGTGTAGTTGGGCTTTTAAGTTGCATGGACGTGCTGAAAATGCTGCCATTCATATCCCATGATATCAACACAAGCTGGCAAAGGTCTCCTTAATAGGTGGGGTTTTGCTCTGCAGGCTGGTCACTTCCTTGTGTCATGGGAGACCGAGCCAAACTCCCCAGGTTAATGCATCGCAGGCACAATAGCAAAGATGCTTACTTGCAGGAAAAAAAGATCTCAAAAAGTATATTTAGCCTGCCTTGCAATAAGGAACCACAGTAAATTACTGTAGCCATTTACCTGGGTACTTTTGCATCCATTCCCCTAAAACACATGATGCATTATTGATAACCCTGTTTCAGAGAAAAAATTGATGTCATGCCCTTTTGTCAATTTTCTTTTTAATTAATGGTGGTTTTGAGAATAGTACTTTAGAAACTGCTGCATGCTTTCAGAGCCATCTTCTGTACACTGCTTCCCCATGATCTGAGGGTCACCAAGCGAAATTACCTGTAAGACATCAGACTGGGTGATTACGGAAGTGTCTTCCAGCCCTGATGTCATCTTTGTGGGGGCTAAATTATGCATCTTCTTTCAGAGGTAGCATGATGGAGGCACATCATCCACTAAGAAAATTGACATCCTGAGCAGGACCGCCATGAGGCCAATGGAGGATCCGGCCTGTGGGTTATTGGGCTGGCAGAGACCACAGTTCCTTCTTGTGCTGGTCTTGCGCACGGAGGTACCACTTATGCACCTCCTAGTTTCGTGCCAGGGATGAAGAAAGGCAAAGAAGGGCAGAAGGATAGTTGAAGGATGAACAATGATGTTTCTAATGAGAATACAAATCCCGTTATGGTATAACTGGGCTAGCTCGCAGTTTATCCAAATACACAGACTCTCAGGAATGGCCAGGCTGAATCAAACCCAAAGCCCAGCTGTTTTCCAGCGGTGGGCAGAACGAGCAATACCAGTGGAAGGGTTAAGACCTGTGCTGTTAAACAGGTGTTTGCTATGATCATCTACTTCCTCATAAATCTTCTGCTGAGCTGTCATTGGAACAAATGGTGTCCAGGAGCACAAGGTTTAATGGTTGTTTCGACGTGTTTTCTGTTGTTGATGTCGGGTTGGGATAGTCTTGGTATGCAGACAAACACCGAATCTTATGAGGAACCACCTGAAGATGATACACATCGATGGAATTCCACTGACCGGGGCGGTTGCAGCATGCCGGAAATAAATAAAGTGGGAGGGCAAAGCAGGGGGCCCAAGTATTGTGTGTTCAGAGGGACCCTCCTAACGAGCACCCTGTCAAGGAGGGAGTGCTGAACACTGCTGCTTTGCTAGTGACAGTCAGGGATCTCGTCGGAGGGGAATGGATGGAGAACGTACAGGGAAAGGGGTACCCCTTGCAGGATGGATGCTGGGTACCGTCTACGGCTTAACTGAACATATGCCTTCGTGTTTATTCACAAGCTATTTGTTTCCTACCACAGTGAAAAGGAAACTGTTTAACTGCTCAAAAATACCGTGCTAGTCATTTGAAAGCCAAGAAAACGCTGCTTGGTGAGCTGATTCTTTCCCTGCTTTGGAAAGGGGCTCATTTCTTGGGAGAGCAGTGCTTAGGTCAGCTCTTCCAACTTTGAATTGATTCCATCCACACACTGGAGGAACAAGGTGGAGGAGGAACTGCTTTTTATCACCAGAGCTGAACACTGAACAAAATACAGAGCTCTTCCAAGGAAATGTGCACCAGAGAGACTTTCAAATCCAACACATATTCAAATATACGTGTGGTATAATAAAAAACCTAACACTGCAAAAAGGCTTTATCATTGTAACTCAGTGCTTTACCCTTGATGTGGGGTTGGACAAGAAGTATTTACCTGAAGGGCCATAAACTTGCACGTGGAGCGGGGAGAGCTCTACAGTCAGAAACTTCCAACCTGTTTCCTAACGCAGTGTTGGGAAGGAGAATGTAAGCGGATTGGCAGCTCTGATCGTTCCCCCGTGCAGAAAATGCACGCCCTGTTCCTGCAGTGTTTTTTACTTAATTTGAAAGCAACGCTTTCATCTTGACGCGATTAAAAACCTGGGAGCTATTGGAAAGGCAGAAGTGCCTATAGATTGATCTAATTCTGAGCTTGTAACTGAAATGACAATATTATACATGGGAGCCCACACTCTTCGTAAGGCCATAAAAATATTAAAAGATCACAATTATTAAAAACTTGAAGAAATGACAGCCGAGGAGAGAGGGGCAAAACTGTTCTGCCCGTGCTGAGTTCAGGACATACGTTTTTAGCGGTACCGTGCTAGATGATTCAAGTGCTAAACTAGTAAATGTTAATACAATATTAGGAAATTATGATGATGAATATAGCTGGATACCATCTGGTATTAACTCAGTTCCCAGGGCATTTAACATTCTGACTGCACAGTTCTTTGTAGGATTACTGGGTTGGAAAGCTGGAGTGAGGAATGCTGTCATTTGTCTGGTGCTAGGATTACTGAAAAGTCAGCCAATGCTGACTTCTGAAGGAAAATATCTTCTTTTTTAAAAAAATTACAAATTTCGGGAAAGGGTGCTCTTCTTCAGAAATTTTTGTCTTTTTTTAATGATGGTGCTTTCTGGAAGCTGCAGCTCTGAAGCCTCAGTCTGACTCTTCTTCAGAACCTAAACTGGTCTCAGGACGCCAGGCTGCGCTTGCTGCGCTGCCCCCTCCCCAGACCCTGCATGGCGATGGGTTCTCCTCCCTCAGAGACCGGGGCTGTGCTGGCTCATCAAGGACACCCGCCACATCCACGGCAGAGAGTCAGCTCGTGAGAAATGCAAACTGCATCCTTCAGTCTGCTGTTTCCAACCGGGCAGCTTTGAGGTTTAGGGATGATTTTATATATATATATATATTTGCTTTTCATACACCAAATAAACTTTTCTCACAGAAAATAAAACCCCTTTTCACCCATAAATGCTCTTTGACTGTAAAGAACCTGATGGAAAGTACTGGCTGGTGTAGGCCAGTGACAGAATAGGTGAAGATCATAAGCAGTGGTTTGAAGAACACGAGTAGCCAAAGCTTAAGGCCCCTTGCCTGTGGCAGGGGGTTGGAACTAGATGATCTTGAAGGTCCATTCCAACCCAAACCATTCTGTGATTCCATGATTGTCAGCTGAGTTTGTTAGGTTACACAGAAATAACAGATACAGAAAATATTGGGGGTGCAAGAAACGTGTTAGGTCTTCTGTGGGCAGAACATCATTAGAAACAGCTTCAGTGTCTCGGTGCCCTGTACATATTATACTTTATTAAGGTAAAATAGGATTATTTACAAAAACATCTGCTAACAGCGTAAGGTTTAAGACAATAAAAGGTGTCTGGTAGCTTGAGTGAGATCCTTCATCCTTAAGCCTGTGTTTAGCAGAGATTTCCATCTGCAGATGTTGAAATTCTCTCTGACATTTAATTACTGTGCTTACATAACGTATGTTTTCCCCCTAATCAGTAACTTTCTATGAGTGTGTTTTTGGGAACGTTCCTTGCTCTTGATTGCTTACATTTGCCTCCTTTACACTGTTTTTTATTTCCGTGCTGTATCTCTTAAACCATAATCCTCACCTATTCCCTGCCTATGACTGCCGCACGCGAGTGTGCTGTGTTGTGTCAGTGCCACGTCGCTCTTCCTTTACTGAGGGCATCAGCTGCGAAATCGGGATTGTGTTTGTCCATCCTTGGCCCTTTGGGACTCTGAGGACTCGCGATTTCACTGTTAATGTCAGGGGGTTCACACCTTAACGGTAGCCACTGGTTTACCAGAAATTGCTGACGTGAAGCGAACCGGGTGGCTACGATGCCGAACGGCTCTATCTCCCGAGTGTAACCAGCCACTGGAGTCCCAGATGTCTCAATTAAGGCACTATGTGCGGTTCGGAGGGCTGGGAAGTATTCCCGCCATCCTCTTCTCAGCAGTTACCTTCAGGCAAAATGAAGGTGCACCTCAGCTTCAGGTTCTCATAAAACATGAAGCTGGGATTTTTGGGAGCTAGTAGTGGTTTGGAGTGCCTCTTCCAAGGCACTTGTCTACACGCATCCTTGGGAGGGCTGGAAATTTGGAAGGAGAGACTGCAAAAAGAAATGGTGACAGGGTTTTTTATGAAGTCTTCGTTCTCCTTCGTTACTCCCTGTACGCAGGGATTTCCTGCTCCTGCCCTTAAAGAACCTTCCGTTAGCTCCCTTCGTATCCACCTTTCAAACATTGGGAGCCCAGGAAGAGAAGCCAGGGTGTGAGCTTCACTGGTGGGGCAGGTGTTAAGAAATGTTCCTCTGGAACATGTATTTGAGTAAAAGGCTCAGGTAACCAGACCCCTCGACTTCCTACAAGCTGTTCTTCATCAACACCTTTCTGTTCTAAGCCTCTAGCGAGACACAGCCCGACTCTCCCGCTGGCTGTGCTCCATCATTTGTTTCTTACCCCAGCAGAGTCTGTGGTCGGTGCAGTGCCCGCGCGCCACTATCTCCCACCACCCTGCGCCAGCCCCGCTGGCTGCCCCTACCTCTCCTGGATGGGTTATCTGCCAGCAGGTCGGAAACACCGGAGTTGAAGGTATCTCCTCCCTCACGCGTCGGCTGGGTTGTGACCAGCACCAGGTCACTGAGGTGCAGACAGGCTGCCCCGTGCTGAGCCCACCTGCAAGGCTCTGTCTGCTCCGTCCCCAGGACAAAGGCACATTCCTCAGCCTCTCCGAGTGCCGCTCCATGGAAAGGCTTCCTGGCCATCTCCTTTGTGTGCTCCTGCCTGCTACAGCAGATGATCTCACTTCTTACCCTGGGCAGATTGCTGTACGGCTTTAGGGACAAGGGTTAGTCAGCTATTTGATGAATTTCAGCATTTGTTTTTGAACCCATCTCACTTAATGCCTAGGGTTTTTTCCTGAGACACTGGCTTTCAAGGGCATTTAGGCACTTGTCTGTATTGCTGGTGGGTTTTTCTGTACCTTTCCGTGGAGTTAGACTATGATTCCCTCTCCCATCCTTCCTTCTCCCCTGATCCCTCCCCAGTCCTAATGCTTTTGCCTTCCTTCAGAGGAGTGACAAATGGCCCAGAGTGGAGTTTGATGAGGTCAGGTGTTACTGTCGGCCGTAAATCCTTCCTGCTTGTTGGTGCAGCAGCAGCACGCTCTGGCCTTGGACTTTTACGGCATTCCCAGTGGAGGAGGGACAGGAGCTGTATGGGCTGTCAGCACACCAGCGTGAATTGCAGAAGGGTTTTATTTGAAAGCTTCATG
>NW_010230801.1:0-1573 GCF_000690775.1 Eurypyga helias
CCAAACCATTCTGTGATTCTATCGTTCGTGAGTCCGACTACAGGGGTGTTATTGCACAGGTTGTACCCAAGGAACTGAAGCCAGGATTTCCTCAGTTCCTTCCAGAGTAAGCCCAAACGGACACAGCCCTCCCGGAGCCCACTTGTTTTAACTTTCTAAGCCAAGACACTAGCTTAGACACCAACACTAGCGATGGAGCGGAGTACTTGTTAGACACAACAAGCAGAAGGCTATCCTTCTATTTATCCTTCTGCTCAAGGATATGCAGAGTTATCTACAAAGATATAGAGAATGTTTTCGGATATTACAAGCGATTATAAAGAAAGCGGAACAACCCCAGTGATCAACAACTGGAATAGTAACAGGTAAGAGCTCGTCCAGGCTGAAGTGGTTCTGCTCCTCTGGAGGGGAACAGCAAGTCACGCTGAGGTTGGCGCAAGAACAGTGCCTGGAAACACAGCACAACTGACAGCAAAGAGGCTGTTTCAGCACAGACTGTACTGACTTGGTTAAAATTCCCTCGGTTAAAAACCCCACAATTTATCAAGTAAGGCTTTTTCAACAAGGGCATTCTTTCAGACCGCTTTCTTAAAAATAAAAGTGTCCTTATCTATGTCAACCTCAACACGGAGGCAGTTTTCCTCCCATAAACCTCTGTTTATCCACACTCCTTGCACAGTGTCACTCATTATCTGTCGTTCATGTTTTTCACACGGCACTGGGTGTTTCCCAACCCGTAAGGTTGAAGATCATAGCTTTAAATGCGAGATCTTAGAAACATTCATTAACACTTAAGACTTGATGATCTTAAAGGTATTTTTCCAACCTAAAAGATTCCAAGATTTTATAACACCACAACAAGTAAACCTCTGTGGATGACAGCAGGTGACCCGTCACGTCGGGCCACGCGAAACGGCGCTGCTTCTCCAGCTTCTAAACCAATTCCCAGCTGGATGCGCCCACCCGTGCCACTGTCACTGCTGAAACGGCAGAACCGACACAATCACCCCAGCAAGATTTAGGCACGTTCGTGTTTGAGTCCCAGGACAGAGGAGGAAGAGAGAGAGGAAACAAAATCATCAGTCGCGGTTCTGTTAGCACATAATTAAGCAGCAGTGCCGAGCACTCTAGGCCAAACCACATGCTTTGCTGTATGGTTCGAGGCATCCGAACGGATCCAGCAGTGAGGCAGACGCGGCGATGGGTGCAGGACACCCAGGCAGCGCCCATCTCTTACCCCCAAGGCGGGAGCTCGTTACCTTTGGTGCCCAGCCCTGCCAGCGCACTTCCGCACGCAGCCCCGGGCTGTCACCAACAGCTGCTCCCGCCGGCGCCCCGAGCGCCAGACCGCTGCGTGCCTGCAGCAGGTGAGCAGCTCGGCACTGCAGCGCCTCTGCAAGCCCTCTTCCTGCTTCCGACACCCTCCCTCGGGAGCCCTGAGGCTATCCTGAGGAGAATCCCGCTTTCCGGGCAAACCGGCGGATTCACCCCAAGCACAGATGACATGTTTATCCCCTCTTTATTCCACGGCACACTCAAGGCTCCCAGCTGGAGTTTTCCCTGCTAGCCCGGC
>NW_010230802.1:0-27500 GCF_000690775.1 Eurypyga helias
CGGGAAAAGCACCGGTGCTTCACCCCCCGCTCCCCATCCCGCCAACACCCCTTCATCCTCCTGGGGGAAGCTGTAAAGGGAAAAGCCACCCTCGCCGCTGCTTAGATGCCCCCTGCCAAAACCTGGGGGGAGGGAGGAGAGAATAATAAAAATTAAAAAAAAAAAAAAGAAAAGTCGGGCTTCCCAAGTAGCCCTTCTTAGAGGGGAGGGAGAGAGAGCAAGAGAGAGAGACAAACATCTGGGGATTGGACCATATGCTAAAGCTTTGTCTTGTCCTTCAAAGTTAGGCTGCCCTTGAAGTGATTTGTCAGGCGGCCTAACAGTGACAGGGAGAATGTGTAGCAGGGGAGAGAGGGATGGGGACGCCGGGAGGAGGCAGGGCCGGGAGGCAGGGGAGAGGTGAGAGAGAACGAGGTACAGAGAGGGAAAAATAAAAGAAGAGAGAAAGAGAAGGCAGCAAGTAGCAGGAAGGAAAGAAGTAAACAGCTTCTCTCCCCATCAGATGTCGGGTTTAGTGGGAAGGCAACAGAAGGGTGGAAAGAGGGGAGAAAAAGGGGAAAGACAACAGAGAAGGAAGGGGGGAGAGGCAAAGGCTGGAAAGGGAAAGCAGGAGTGGAGAGGGCGAAGCGAGAGAGCCCAGCTGATGCGGGAATGGAAGGGCTGAGAAGCAGTGGCTGCTGATGCACTTGCTGCCGCTGCCACCTCCTTTTTCCCTCTTCCCTTTTGCCCGCCAAGTGCTGAACTGATTAGAGTGTAATTAAGGCCATAAAACCCTCGGCTTATCCACCTGTTTATTCACTAAAGTCGCGGGCTCATCAGGCAAATTAGCTGCTTCCAGGCTGCACGTTGGGCCTAGAGCTGGCCTGATTAATGAAGTTTATTGGGAGCTGTTAAAAGCATTAACTGAAGGAAATCTCAGCAATTCGTCATATTTAAGGGATGGAAATTAAATCTCCCCATGCAAATGAGGGGAGACTCCAAAGCAGCTTCTTTTAGAGGTGGCGAGGATGGGGACCGGCTGAGGCTCCCCGGCGAGCGGCTCTCCCCCAGGCATGGCTCGCTGGCATGGGGTCTGAACCTGGAATGAGTTTGCCTGGTCTCAGCAGGAGGGGATTACAAAGGAAGCGGTGAAAGAGGTTTTAGAGAACAAGAGTTCTCAGCGCTCTGAGCCCCAGATGCAAGAACCAGGCCCCAGTTGAGGCATTACGGTCCTTTTGATCTCATGCTAGGGGCATCTCTCTATCCAGTGTAGTTCATCCAGCCAGGGATTTTTGAGACAGCTTCCATGCCAGGTGGTTGTGTCCACCTTGGTCAGATAAACCACCTTTGGTTTATTTCTACTTTAAACATTTTGCACTCCTCTCAGCTCTGAGTCGTGTTATGTGGCTTCAATACAAGTACAAATGTCCACTTAATACTTGAAATGCACAATGGTTTTTAAAGCAAGTTTCATAATAAACCTTAAAACTGCAAGAGTTGGTGCTCTAGCTGACAAACACACAAGAAATATATTAAGGTGCAATGGTCTATCCAGTGGGGAATCCTTTCCAGAGCTGAATATTCACCAGTTTTAAAAGTGTTTTCTTCTGCCATGTCAGTCTGATATTATTTCTGACATGAATACCATATTCATACCCAAAGCTTCATGATCTTCATAATAAAAGAGAAATTACAAAGGGTCACAACCAGGAGTGAATGTCCTGAGGAAGGGATAATGAGAAGAAAAGAAGGTCAAAGGAAACATTTTGGCCTTGCTATTCTTATTGAGTGTTCGGTTCATAATCATGTTGGGTTTACAATTTATTTATTTTTAGTGTTTTAATATGAAAAGAAGAAAACACTGTCTGGCATCTCATATAAAAGATATTTTTACCCAAATACTCAGTTGTGAACATGATAGGTAGGGAGGAGGGAGAAGACAGCGAGCTCGTATTTGATGTAATTCTTATTCTATATGCTTCCCTGTCTAATTATTACAAAGCTAATTATTTGTTACAATTATTGGATTAACCATTTGCTAATCAGTTTTCTTCTCCTTTGCAGAGCAGCACCAGCACACTGAAATGCAAGGTGAGAATGTTGTCTGGATTTTCAACAGAAAATTAGAGTACCATTTTCCTTACGTACAGATTTGTTCAGCTGCTTCGTGGTTTACAACCAGCACAGCACATCCTGTACCACATCCCACTACGTACCATCTCTGTTCCCATTACGATAATTTTCTAACTTTTTGTGGATGTGGAGACAGTAGAAGAGTCCCTCTCCTCCTACCACCTCCCACCAGAAATGGTTCACCCATCCAACCACCCTGTGGGGCAGGAGGCACCACCCCTCCTCTCCAAACAACTGTTCCAGAAGCAGGGACCCACACCACAGGAGCCCCTGCACGGCTGCATGTGCGCACACACGGGGAGTTTCGAATGCACTTGAGGCTCAAAATAATACATTTTTAGAAGACAAGTGATGTCCTTAAAACAAACACACAAGTCCGCTGTTGTGCACAGCAAAGGACTGTTCCAGCTGCTAGGAAACAAAACAAAACCAACTAAAACAAAACAAAGCAAACTTCCTTGCAACATGTATATCTGCACCTCTTTATTAAGAGAGTGAGAGTGTGCTTCTAACACTGCGTTCAACACTCCAGTGCAGGTTTCCTAGGGATATTTTCCTATGGAAAGCAGAGTTTCAGTGAAAAAGCAGTGAATTATTATTATTTTTAACTGCAAGTTAACAAAGCGTCTCCTAGAGAATGCAATGACAGTAATGCTGTTGAGTTATGGATTTAATTGCAAAAATACAGAGTTATTGTAATCAGTTCATTTGTGGCTGCCTTTTATATGTTTTTAAAATCTACTGTAGCACATACTTTCAGAGCATTTGCTATATATCTATATTAGCAGAAATTAATTTTCATTTTGGCCAATAGAATGCTTAAATTTGAGGAAAAATAAACACTTTGGCATTTTCACTGAATTAAGAAGAGATCCATCTGAGACAGTGTTTGTTCCAAATTTGCAGATTTCTTTAGAAGATTCCTTAAATGAAATTCAATGACTTGTGGAACATACTGTCAAAACACTTATTTTTCTTGATTACCAATTTCTTCAATAAATTGATTTGCCCCATTACACGGGGTCTTTTAGTCATGCTACTAATGGGATGTGCTACTTGCAGCTTTTTGTCTCTGTTTCAGAAATAGAAGAATCTATTTAAAGAGAAATATTTAGATGAACCACCAACACCATGTAAATACGCCAAAACCAGGTGCTTTATTTAGATTTTTTTTTTTTAGAAGAAGAAATATCTGATATTGTGGTGAAATGTCTATTTACAAAAGATTTTTGATGAAGACAGATAAAGCATTGTAGTGGTTAAGTGCTCCCCTTGCACCCTCTACAACAGTGATTATTTATATTACAGACTCCTCTTCACGTGCAATTATAACTTTGACAGGAGTATTTTCCTCTTTGCTGAAACTTCAGGCACAAGACCTGCTTCTGGAGGCCACTGTGCATACGTGCACACAGTGAATTTGTTCAGAGATGCAACTGCGACTAATATTTATACCAACTATTTTTACGCAACAGCAATTAAACAAGATTCTGTATTTCACTTTAATAAGAAATTTTGTGGATTACCGAGGATTACAGGGCTAAAACACGTTATTTAAACCTGCTCTCCATATCAATGTACAGAACTCCAGTCATTCAGGTAAAGTGTTACTGAACTGTAGAATTCAGGTTGCATAATCAGGCAAAAATCAGCATGTTTTCAAACCAAACAAAATGATCGGTTATTTCTTCCTATTATAACAATACTATTTATGTATCAACTATTGGAAAAATGGCATGTCCAAACTCAAGGTAATCTTTGTGAAAGCACCGAGATAGCTGCAATTTTTCTTTTACATGTCTGATTTGACAGTAGTGGAAACAAGGTGAATTTTATCACATCAGAAAACTACATTATGGCACATTCAGAGCTAATTTTAGCCTCCCCAGATCAAGAATGATCTTACAGTCAGGGCCAAATTATTCTCTTTAACCGCACTGTGCAAAAGATGTCCTAAATGATGAGGACCCTGCTCTGTATTCAAATAAGTGCAGAAGAGACAGAGACCTCGGTGGGAGGAGTGTGAGTGGTTGCTATGGCCAGAATTCAGCCCAAAGCAACCTCCTGCTTTTGCATAGGGTCTACTGCTGAGGTACATCAAGGTTGGAAAGGATACTATTTCACTTTAAATACATTTATTTCTTGTCTCCTGATAGTTTACTAAACTATCAGTGATGCAGATTTTGTGGTTTAATTAATTCTTTCACACTGTCTCCTTCTATCTCAGTCATACTTATATCTTTCTTCTTATTAAAGTTTTACAGCGCGTTTTTCAGCTGTGGGTAGAACCACAATGTTAATGAACGACAATTATCTTTCTTATTTATCTGAGAACTTTAATGAAGCTTGATTAAAATTAACATGACATGATATTGCTGGAAGAGCTGTAAAACCCTTTTTTTTTTTTCATTTATAACCTTTTATTTTTTTTCCTATTAAATAGAAATTCTGACTTCTCACAGTTTGCTGGGCAATCGTTACTGCATTCACTAGGAACACTTTCCTCAATAGTTTCACAAAACTAGGACCTACAGGAGAAAACACTACCGTGTCCTTTAGAGGCATCTACTGGACCTTAGCACTTAGTTAATCCCCTCGTCCAACACACTCAAGAAAATGAAAGCTGTGTGTCACACTGTCAGTGTAAAGAATCAGTTAAATGCTTTTCATTTGACTCTGTTTTTCAGAAAAGACAATCCATACTGGGAGAATGCAGCCTGTGTAGTTTTATCTGGACTAACTGTAAATGTGCATATACTTTTATATGTCCCACTGTCGCCGACAGTCCAAAATTCCAATCTGCTGTATTAGAAAAGCTTAGCATCAACGGGCCTTGCACCTGCAATCCTAATTAACTACACGAGCTGTACCTTAAAACTCAGTTTCAAAGGCAGATTTTTAAAGTGCTTTAAGAAAATGCTCTTTGAACCAAGACAGAGTAACAATGCGGTATGAACACATTGTTCCTGCAACTGCAGGTTGAACTTCCATCAAACCTCACAGAAGCTCGCTCGTCATTTGCATATGTTTCCAGTTTAATATCTTGAGAATAAAAATTAAGTTGCTGTCATTGTATTTTGACACACAAAGTGATTTCTTCTGTTTCAATACAACATATTTCCAGGGGAGAATTCAGCCTTTTTTTAAAGTAAATCCGAATTGCAGCGGCAAATGTTGTATTGCCATTTTAATGACAGCAGTAGACTTTAAGTATGGAATGAATCAATTATAGCAAGCGCAGCCCCTGTGTAAATCACTGACGGCAAACCAACCTCAGGATTATAAAATGAATCTTTGACAAGTATTCAAGGTTTCAGCATATTCTTAATAATGAGGATTAAGTACTTCCTATCTGTGAAAGAAAAGTTTTATTCATTTACTAAAGAATATGTGAGTAATCATTAAGAGAGGTCAGATTAACTGAGGTACTTTTTAAAAAAGGGCATCCAGTACAACATCTGCTGGAAAATCAATGATAAATATGTCAATTTTTTTTAGAAAAAGGGAAAGATTAAGCATAAGGCAGTGTAATGGAATGACTTAATGTTCTGTTTTTAAAAAATGGAAAGGAATTATAATGACATCATAAAGCATCATTATGAAACTTTTTAACGTTTTCATGTCAAGAAAAAGACTCTTCTTGAATCAAGAACAAATACTGATTTCTGCTATCCATGAGCAATTCAGTCAAGTTCAAATAAATACAGATTTTACACTGAGAGATGATAAAACAAAAAGCCTCTGAACTTCTATGGTATAAATTATATTTTCCTGCATTTAATATTTTTATACTAAGAGAGAAACTGAATTAAAAGTTCTAATCACAGTTGAGCTGTGAAAATGGGGATGTTTTTAATTTCATTATAGGTTAATAATGCATATACTTTTGGAGAAGCCGTTATGGTAAATATTTCATATCACTTTGATCTCCTTGCCAGTATCCAAATAATATTGCATTGCCTTTTTCTGTTTAATTTCCACAAAATAATGCAAAATTGAGAACCAGTGTTATCATAATTGTAGACCAACATCATTTCATGATAGAATAAAGCATTGTGTTCTGTCATCATTTGTATTTTAATTATTAATGAAAGCCTCTGCGTTAACTGTCAGAATTTTTTATTAATGTCTTATGATATTTGCATATTCTTTGCCTTTATATAGGGAGAAAATATACAGGAGAATATTTATTTCCAACACAGTGGTATGTTTTTAACCTGGAGGATTTGCTTTTGAAAGCTTTAACAATTGATATCACATTGATCAAGAGATGCATTACATACACTGGCATGAGGGGATGAAAAACATTCTACAATAGTATTACACTTTACAATCTGATGTTGCCCAAAATTAAGGCAAAGCAGATTTGGGAAAAAAAAAAATAATACAAACAACTCTCTGTTGCTTGTAACAACAGTGTGCTTATTTATCTGAACTTTTGCTTTTCCATTACTTCATTTTTACCAAAATTGCATTTCTTGTGTTTGTGCTTGTGTACATTTCCCCTTGTTTCTGGCATACTGCACTGTATGGATGAGTCATAGTTCAATATTTTCATTCGGCACTAAACACTGAATTCATTAAAAATTAATTCAATATTTCTAAATTTTATAAAACAGTGCACAGTTTGTGAAAATAATACATTCCACAGTAGCAATGAGAATGTTAATAACTCTAATAGGAAAAACATAATTGCATAATTTTGCAATAACTGGATTTTAGAACAAATCGAACATAAGTAGGTACATTTCTAAGCTGTTAGATTTAGACAAAATGTGTGTATATGGGAAAGGAATTCTATGAAATAGTTACTTTTTGGATTACTGAGAAAAACATGGGAATAAGCATTTATCTTAGAAACATTTCTGCAGATGAGAGGCTGTAATTATTTTGCTGTTTGTTTACCTGACAGTTAAGTCGTCAGATGCAATTGGTTTTGAACTACTGAATTTAAACATTTTGTTGCTTCCCTCTATCAAGCTTTGTCAGATCCCTTTTGTGCCTTTCAGCGGTGCTTTTTCCCACTGCCCACTTTTCATTATGGTTTTGAGGCAGGAGATTCAGGCCACTGGCTTGCCAGGTAGTTTACGAAAAGGCTGCTTCTCGGTAAACACCTGCAACCAGTTTACAAATGACCTTAAAGAGTTAGAGAACACGCTTGAAAACAAGCACAAAGCGCTATGCTTAGAAGGCGTACGAGCGTTTTGCAGAAAAGAAAACTGAAGGGATCCATGAAAAGGTAAGAGCACAGACATTTCTTTCCATTGTGCAGGTGGAGGGCTGGAGTTTGAAAAGGCTGCTTCTCGGTAAACACCTGCAACCAGTTTACAAATGACCTTAAAGAGTTAGAGAACACGCTTGAAAACAAGCACAAAGCGCTATGCTTAGAAGGCGTACGAGCGTTTTGCAGAAAAGAAAACTGAAGGGATCCATGAAAAGGTAAGAGCACAGACATTTCTTTCCATTGTGCAGGTGGAGGGCTGGAGTTTTGCAGTAGAAGTCTGGCATCTGGTGGTCCAGAGAAGAAATGGCAGCCCATTCCAAAAAGGAACAAGGCCGTCACAGCCTGAATTAGCTCATCAGCTTGTAATAAACTAATTATTCCCGGCGTATGCCTAAGTGAGGACTCCTGATTCTGAAGGACCCCCCAGTACTCACTGCCCCAGGCTGGTTTCTCTTTTCACCCCAGAAGGTCTGTATTTCTCCCCAGAGAGAGAAATAATTGCACGTATCCAGGACTGTGGTGAGTTTTGAATGTCAGATAATGCCTGGTGCAACCCTTGGCAAAGACAAGGGGTGAGACTTACTGCCATTTCCCACAAGTAGTGCTGGGAAGAGTGGAAAAGAATTAGAGAATTTTAGGAAGGCAAGACCCAAATGTGGCATTCTGGGAAAGGGGAATTTCTTCTATTCTCTTCCTAACCACAACACTACGACACATCACAACCAAATTAATGAAAAACATTCTTTCCCAACTTCCTTGAGGAGCACTAACTCCAGCAGAGATCATGGAGGTGTGTGTGAGGAAAAAGCACAGAAGACAAAAGGATCTTCCGAAATACTGAGTCCATTCCCTGTCCAGTGACATCATATAATCCCTGTCAAAAAGTGATAAAGCTCCACCACTAAAGAATGGAGATTTTTTCACTTTTTTGGCCAAAATCCTCTTCCCAATCCAGTTTTCTCTGAACAGCTAAGAACCATCTGCTAAGATTCCAAACTATCTTTGGGTTAAACAGTACTCCACCTTTCCATCCCTTGTGTACCAAATACACATTTATAGGCAATGATGAAAAGCTCTTAGAGCCTTCTCTCCAGATCTTCTCCATTCTCGTAATCACCTTGCCACCTCTTCTCTGACCAGGTTTACTTTTTAATCTTCTTTCTTGAACAAGGATGGCCACAATTACATAGTGGTCCACATGAGAACTCTCCTGAGCTAATATTAATGATGTGAATTCTCTATCTTTGTGGAAAATACCTCTCTTGATGTAGCCTTGCATTTTCCACACTTACAACATGGACAAGTTTACAGCACTGCATGATCAAATGGTATCCATTGTGTCACCTCTTTACCCATCTTAGAATTTCCCCTAGTAATACCAGTCTTCCTTAATTTATTATCATTTCCCATCTATCAGAATTCTGGATGCTTTCCTGAAGTTCAGGGGCATTATATCTCCATTATTTCCTTTGTCTTGAAATCAAAGGCAAAGATAAGATGGATATATGCTATCCTTTGAAAAGATGTGTTTCAATCTCTTTATATTTGCCTACATTTTTTAGGAATCATTCTTTCCTTAAAAATTTGGTATAAAGACTTACACAAAAAGGAATGGGACTAAAAGGTCTTTCAAATCTATTGCTGCCTTCTTAAATATAAGTACATTAGCCATTTTTTAAAATGTCTGGTACACACAGAAAATAGATATATATACCAATATTTGCTACCACACATTTTAACCCACAAATCACGTCTTGCCATCAAGCTCTCTGACTTGACCACATTCAGGTCTTTGGGTTTACACTTTTCAGTATATATATTTTAAGCATTTCCAAGGTGTAGCTGAGCTTGACTTTTGACAATGCTTATATTGTCATTACACTTTTAGACTTGAAAGCCAGAGGTTATTTTGCTGATCTCTTTTCATATCTTATACTTTGTATGATGTTTTGCCTAGTGCCTTTTTGAGGTTATTATTTATCCAGTTGGAAAGTTTCTTCCCCTGAGCTGCAAAAAAGTTCTAGGTAATACTAGAAACCTTGACATAATGACATGCCAGATTTCTTCCACATCTGAGTCCTTTAGCTTCCCTGCAGACGTGCTTTTTTTTTTTTTCTTCTTTTCTAAATAAAGTGGAAGGACATTTAAGGGTGGTTCAACCTCAGGTATTTATTAAACACACTCTTCTAATCCCATCCTGTTTATAAAAAGACTATTTTAAAGGAAAGCAAAATAATACAAGTAGTTATGTATTTCCATGTTCCCTGCCTTCTGTACTTTGTACATCGTCCATGCAGCTTCTCAGGTAAGGATTATAATCATTGATGTATGTCAAGTACATAGAACCACTTTGAGTACAATAAAGATGAGTAGCATTGAAGTGCTGCTCTTTCACCAAGCATAAAGAATAGGCTGACCTATGCAACACTTCAAGGGTCTTACAGATTTGTGCCGTGCTTGTACAATAAAGAAAAAAAAAGGTATGTCTTATGTTTTTTATAAAAGATAATTTCCTGAGGGTACTTCAAATGATTCCATGCAGCCTGTAGGCAAATGGTTATATTCTTTTCAGTAAAGGGGAATTTTGGGCTTTTCCATTGAACAGCCATATGGGACAGAATTGAGCCAATGAGATCAGCTGATACACCCAGAACAAAGGGAAATTCTGCAGGCAGCAATGTTGGCTTCCAAGTAGGTCTTAGGGTGACATTTTTGATGACACAAGCCAGGCAGAGGCACCTTTATTAAGCAGTGCTAATGATGATAATCCCACACCAGGACTTTTCATAAACTTGAAGAGCGATTCTCTGTTATTCTCCTTTTCACAGATGAAGAAATAATCATATATACGAGTGTGACATCCTCAACGTCACTCAGGACAAATGGCAGAACTGGGATTAGGTTTCAGTGGTCCCGCTTGGTCTTGCTTCCTACGTACTGATTTCAAGGCAACCCCTGCCCGTCTGGCTACTGGAGATTTTCCATCTCCAGCTCTACTCTTTTCCTTTCTTTCCTCCCAGCCATTTTCTGCCTTGGTTGCCGGAGAGTCTTCTCCACAAAATTATAAGGCCCCTTCACTCCTTTCCCTTCCCCAGATGTGTTTTCATACACAACACATGATGGCAAACACATTGCATCTCATGAATAAGAAATTTTAGTGCTGTTCCAGCTCGTTTCCAGCCCCACAGCACTTTACTTACAAACACATAAGGGGTTAAAGGACAATAAGGAGAAAAGCTAGAAGATAAATTTTAGTGGGGGAAAGGACACATTATTCACAAATTTGTTGACTGTTGTAGGTCTATTCATGCGGGACTAGTCTACCCTCATGAGCACAGGAATGGCCACTGCACCATACACAGAACATCAGTAGAGCCATGGCTACCTGGGGAGTCTACATTTTATTATGTAGTTCAGTATACTATTTCCCCATCAGGCTTTTAAGTATCATTGAGAAATCTAGGAGGTCCTATTACAGATAAACACCCCCACTGTGGCTAACAATATATAAGTAGAGAACAGAACAAGGGGCTCTGCCATACAGTTACATTTCCCTTCTACCTCTAAGCCTTTTCTGCAGTAGAAAGAGGGGAAAAAAAAAAAAGGGGGGACTACTTTAATGTGATGTTAGTATATAAAAATACTTCTGTTGCGTACCAAGAACAACCTAAGAAAATTTGGGGTGATTTTCAACATTTCTTTGTGCACTTCTTTGTTTCTGATGCTGAACTGTGCTTGCTGTAGAGACCAGCATGAATTCTGAAGGTATTGTGCAAGCCACAAAGGCTGGGATCAAGTCTCATCTCTCACCGCATTTGCACAGCATGCCTGCCATTGTCAGTCTTGTCAACTCTCATGGTTTCTTCGCTTTTTACCCTGTGCTTACCCCATCTCTTCTTTCATTACAAAACACCAGAGTTTCTGTCCTTGTGGATTTGCAGAGGGAAAACATAATCCCCAAGGGCTTAGGAACCAGGCAGCAAATTAAAAATGCCAACACTGATTATTCTTTGAGATTTTATTATTTTAAAGGCAATCTCCTGACTTCCAGGGCCTGATTCGCGGCTTCTGAACTGTGAAGTTCAGCCAACCCTGTGCTTGGCAAGCACCTGGAAGTGAAGCGTGTGCAGCCAAGCTCTATATATAATTCTGTAAAATGAGAGCTGTTTATCTCAGTAGCTGAAATATTCATTATTGAAAATAAGCATTTCAACATTCAGAGGATGAATCATGTGGGCTGAGAATAACAATGATCTGGGAAATGGCAAAAAACTCCATGTCTCTACAGTGTCCTAAACAGGTACAGCTAAGGGAGTCTGACCTTGCACAAGGGAGGTGGGATGAGAGCCCCTCATGTGGGTACCTGGCCTTACTTCTGACTTGAACCACTCATTTCAGCTCAGCTCTCTTGCTGGTGGTGAGGACCACAGAGAAAGCCAAGAAGAAATTAATGCCCAGTTTGGCTGGGAGAGAAGAGGATGATGCTGAAAGGGATGAAATTGGAAAAACACCAGTTGTTGCAACTTTTCCTGAATCTTTTAGTGTTTGGCAGACAATATGGGGTTTGTGTTAAAAAAACCTGCTGTTTGCTGTCTCTACTGAAAAAAACACCTGCCTTTTGGCCAAGTTCTAGGTCTGAGAAGTCACACCACTTTAATGTAGCAGCTAAACCTCCTCAGATTCTTCCTTTGCTTTGTTTCGCTTTCTTTGCCCACAAAAATGATGCAGGCTGCAAACAGCGCGTTCGAAGAGCAGTGGAGCCAGCTCGCTGTGGTCTGGGCCTACACAAATGACATCCGGCACATCTGGAAATGGCTATGCCAGGCCAGAATTGACAGTCCCTACAGCTGAGCTTTTGTCTGTCCTGTACTCCGGTGCCTTTGGTTCCTGGCACTGGTTCAGCAGATTAAAAGGAGCCTTCAGTCTGAAATGCTAAAGGAACAACAAGTAGAAAATGGATATGGGAAAAAAAATATAGATTGGGACAAGAATGCAGTGAGAGTTTTCTAGTTGAGGTTAGTTTTGCATTTTTTTAAGGATAGAAGGTAAATAAAGGCAAGTGGGACAAACGACGGAAAGGCAGATGTTCAGAGGGAAAGCTAGGATAAAGAATAGTATGTACTAGCTGTTTACCTCTGGAAGTGGCATTGGGTTTGTCCAAGCTGGCATGATAAAAGGAGTCTGTTCTCTTTAAAATGGCAGCCTCAGAAGCAAAGCTGAACTTATTTGCCAGCTTCATCAATAACATTTTGATATGCAAACTCCAGGTTGATGTGATTGTTCAATCAAATCAGAGGCTGTGTGATGGAAAAGTCATTTAACTGATTTGCCAAATTGAATAAAGTATGGTCTGATCTTGTTTACAATCAAACTGGGAAAGTGTTTACTAACAAACCCAGAGACCTCCAAGAAGAGAAAAGAATGGTTTCATAGCAAAGATCTTTCAGTGCCACCTTAGAAGACTGTTTCTGTCTCTGCTTCTGTAACACCATTTCTAATAGGACTGAGCAAGGTCTGTAAAGGTAGTTTCTTACCCATGGATGCTAGATGGGAGCAGAATCACTGGCTGATCATAGCCGCAGCTGAAATCCATGGGGATGAGCTCCGGAGCTGTGATGTGTTACTTAATACTGTGTACACCCAACAAATCAGGGCCTTAGTATCAGAAACGTCTAAATGAAATCCCTCTGTGCCTCATTTCCTTTTCCACTAAATGGGGATATAACCACCTCACTACACGGCAAATATGCAAAGATAAACTAATCCAGGTTTGTAAAGTCAAATTGAAGTTGTGTGTACTCACAGCATGGGGCCATACTCTGAAAACTGAGGATAAAAGGAATGTTAAACAGCTGGTTTTTTAAGTGAGCATCATGCAGTCCATGCAGTGAAGGATACAAGTCTTGTAGAAAATACAGTTCATGTGATCGTGTGATATGAGTTGTTACCAAACTGAGCAGGACAAGGGAACTGCCTTACCCAAGCTCTGAGTACTGTAACATGGAACCCTAGAAAAGATCCTTTTACGGGTATGTTTGAGATACAGTTTCTGTGCATCATGAAGACAAACAGGCAAAACAATAATTAATGGGTTTACAACTTCTTATGATAAATAATAGCACACATCACAAAAATTGCAAAGTTTGGCCTCAACACTGGCATTTGACTCCCTGCCCTGTGGGGTCCAGCAACACAGGCACTTTCTAAATCTACCTGGAAGTGTCTGTGGTTGTCACAAACACTTAGACAACCCAAGGGTGGGTCTGCCTGTATAATTTTGCATGCATATGACATTAGTAACTGTTCTGTGGAAAACCTGGAACTTATGACTTGTCAGACAGGCAAAGGAATTTGAAAAACTAAAAGAGCAAAAGGAAGTAATCGTAAAAGCTAATAAAAAGAAATTCTAGTTGATGTTGAATTAAGAGAATCAATAACAATATAGTGGGATTTCATCTGTGCCGCCTCTTCCAGAAAATTTAGAGTTCCCTTGGATCGCGTTTCTACTATCCACATACTAATGAAGGGCAGTCTGACATAAGTTATTAGATGTGATTAGATCACATCCTAAGATGATATAGCACCAGTAAATGTTTCCTAGTGTTGCATTAAAAGCTGAATGTTTTTGATAATGAGTCCATCCTTTTTAATTCTGCCACTTAAAAATGTTTTTAAACATTTAATCAAACCTGTATACAATATTAACAAGTACTGAAGCAGAACAGGAGCCTATTGATCACAGGTGATATATCCAGAAGCAATACACTGTTTACAGTGAGTTGTCTCTCAACTGAATAACGATTTAGTCATTTACAGGGAAAATCCTTGCAAATAAAAGTCTAATACTGTGATACTCAGTCTTTCTGATGGAATCCCATTGCCAAGATTGAGTTTTGTAAAGCACTTCACACAAATTTTATTGAAACTACTGTACAGTGCTTTATGTGAAGGATATGGAAGCACATAAAGTATTGTGCAGTAAATTTTGTAATGAAAGGCCACAAATGGCTTGTTAAAGATCCCTGTGTGGATGTCAAGTTTAACAGCAAGTATTGCAAGACTAATGTTGGGTTTAGTAGTTTTTGGTCAAACAAACTATTGTCAAGAGCAAGTCTCCTCAGATAAGTGTCTTCATTTGTTAATCTAAGAATAGTAACTTGGATGACCATGAGATTTGGCTTCTCTCAGAAGGTTTATTACCTTGCTGTAAATTGACCAGGTCAGCAACCTGAATTTCCACAAAGCCTCACCCTAAGAATGGTGAACTTGAGCTAAGCAAATAATTTGCAATGAATAATTTACTGATGACAGTTAAACCTTTTTTTCTGCAAGCCTTTGAGCAGATGATGACTTCTTGCATTTATTCACTATTCAGACTTACTCTGTGGATTAACTGGAAAACTTCCAGATTAGGCAGACTTGGTGTGCTAGGTTCAGGCAGGAAAGAGATAATTTTCTCCATAGTGTTGATGTCTGGCTGGCCTAAAGAGTATTTAATTCCACAGTATGTCATGCTCAGCACACATGAGCAGTACCTAGGCGTGAAGTGACCTGGGATGTCACTTAGCTCAGTCATAAGTTTCCTTTGTTAGTGGTGGGGTGTGTTCATTGGTTCGTGGGTCTGGGGGGTTGGCTGGTCTTTTTCCCTGTGCTGTCACCCTGGGGCTCTGGCTCTGGGGGCTTTTGGGTCCTGACTCTGGCTAATCAAGACCTGGCTGTGTGTTGGTCAGCAGGTAGTGGGATATTGTATCATATGTTCTATTTTCTATTATTTTAATTAATTACTAGTAGTAGTATTGTTAATATTAGTAGCATCACTATAATTTTCATTTATATTCTATTATTACATAGTTCTTATCTCAATTTTATGACCTTCCTTGTCTTTTGTTCTGACCCTCCTTAACACTTGGCATTTATTCATTGAAGACTTTAGGTCAGTTAAGATCATTCAAGAGAAGCTTCATGTTTTTTATGCAGAGCCTTGTTTTCTGATGAAATGTTCATTTAGAAAATTATTGTTAGATATAGAACTACAAATGCAACTTTGGAATGTACTTTCATCAATCAGTCAACAAACAGGTCTTATTTATAAAATTCTTAAAGACCAAACATTGAAGAAAAGCCTCTGATCTATGCAATTTATATAAAAGTATCTACATCTGTACAAAATTAGGACACATGGTAAACTAAATAAAACAAACAAACAAAATAATTCCAGAAATCAAGTGAAAAGTTTTGCAAGGTTTTCTGCAACTACATTAAGCATCTCCTGTACTTTGCTATTAATTTCAACAATGCTGGAAGTTACTAAAAGCTTGCGCTATTGAGAGCTATGTGCAAAAAGCAAGTCCAACAAGATACAAGATGCTGTAAGGTGCATTTCTTAAACTGTTGAATTTAGGGCTCATGAATGATGTTTGAATAATTTCCCAAACAATCGTAGTTTCCTTCAACAAAAGATTTACATCAGAAACAGCATCAATGCAAATCTTTGGCTGCTCAGGAGAAATGTCAGAGTCACCATGCCTCAAGATCCTGTTTTTTCTGCTGTGGCTGCCAGCTCACAATGATTAGTTTTGTGTCTGCCTTTGATTAACTGAACCACAACTATTGACTCAATTTACAGAAAGCATCAGAAAGCCTCGCAACAGAACACACCACCCAGTGCTTATCTTCCTATATATGACAGTGATGTTATCCACAAAAATTTAAAAAAAAAAATTAAAAATGTTTAAATGCTCTCATATTAATTCTTGACACCAGTTCTTTGATCTAGCTTGTTACTTAGGTCAGCTGGACCAAATACACTTTAAAAAGGGTAATTTTAAAATAATTTAGAATGTTTGTTTGCATTGGAGATGCAATTTGTGGATGAAAAGCAGCAGGTTTTATCTTTGTAAGTGCTTATAAAAGAGTCTTGGTGTAGTACTGCTTGTTTATGTGTGAGCACACACAGGCAAAAGCACCTACACTGTATTTTTAACCGTTAAGCTGTCAAAAACATTTGTAGAGAGATCATGTACTGCTCCTCTGTTCCAGTTCGAAACTGAAAACAGCTCAGAGCTGATGGGATTCCTGATCAGTCACCCCATCATGGTTGCTGCATGGGAGGAGGATTTAGGAGAGCTGATCTGCCCTGTCACTCTGGGGCAATGGATAAACATGCTGGGATTTTTTTAAAGCCTTCCTCTGGTCCACCTGGCATCAATCAATAGAAGTGACAAACCCACTGACAGAACAGACAACTGCCAGCGGATGACTGCTTTGGGTTGTTTTGTTGCTGAACTTCCATACTGTGGCAGAAAAAAGAGGATGTGCATGAAGCCTAAGCCTCAGACCTTACAGTGGTAAGAGAATCAAAGACCTTGGAAATTTGCATCTGGAAACTGTTGTGAAGCAGACATAAACTGGAACAGAGAGATAAAGTAAATATGAGATTACTCTTTGATAGGAAAACAACAGTGTTCAGGCAGCAATCACAAAATCCTCCGTCACACAACGGTAAGTGCAAAATTTCTGGTCCTATTATCAGGAGGCAAAGTCAGAGACTCCAGGAAAACCACAAGCAAGATTGCTGTAATTGTCCTTGGGGATCTCCAGTGCGTCTCTGAAGGCTCTGCACCTTTGAGGTCGTATCTCTATGTGAACGTAAAGGTGCCTTATTTTGTCTTTTACATCAGTGAATATGATTAAACTCCTGCTGTTGTGCTAAATTTCAAAGATTGTAAAAAGTCAGGGGAATTAAAAAGGTCACTGCAGTATTTCATTTCAATAGCAAATCTGTGGAATAATGTTGTACAAGTACATAGGAAACTGCTTTGAAAAGAGAACTTGTCGGTGACTTAGTTTTAGTGAAAAATAGCAGGCGTAGGGAAAAGGAATTCTGCTTCCTAGACCTCTAATTAGCAATGGACAGATAATTAGCAATAGACAGAATAGATGCCTTTCAAACATAAAAGTGCAGAAAAGATGCACAACTCGCAAATATTTGTGCAATGTATACATTTTGTATCCATACATTTACAAATGGCAAATTATGCTTCCATACAACATACGTTGATGATAAATCCTCTGTCTAGAAAGATCTGTTCCACATGCAGATACAAAAGACGAGACATCTCTATAAAATTGTGGAGGGCAGGTAAACATCCCAAACCAATTCATACAAAATCTTAGTGCCTTTCTAAACTATATCTGAAATATGGGAATAAACTGGAAAAAAAAATCTGAAAAAAAAAAAGCAAGCACAAGGAATGAGAAGAGCTTTGTTTTTTCAGTCTGTTCAGATATATTCCTCCTTATAAAACTGTTGATCAAGATTGTTTCTGCCAGTTTAGGACCTGTCTACTCCCAGTGGACATGCAACTCTTCAAAAAACACAACTTTCCTTCAGGAACAAAAAAAAAATATGACTCCGACAGTGACCATGAAAACTGGGCTTGTCTGAGGTCTGCAGGACAGGAGCCTTAATTGAATATGGTACACAAACATGAAGCCACACGAAAGGTTTCAGTCATGTCTAAAGTTCAATGAAACTCAGCAGCTTGAAAGTTAAGCTCCTGACAAAATGACACAAAGAGGGCAAGTTTTGAGTAAGTGTAAACCAGTGCTTCTCACATGTTCTACATGAACAAAGAACCTGATTATGCTGCAAAGTTTGGCAACACCAGAACCAAACTTTCCCTCAGCAACTCAGAAATACAATTGCAGGAAAAGTCTTGCTTGCCTTTTTATTCAGTCTTGTTCAGAATGGCTGGGTCACCAGGAAATTCTGTTGTTAATTTCCATAAATTTGCGCTGTGTGTTAAAAGGGTTATTTTCTGTATTGTTCTGAGCTTACAGATCAGCTGACTTGAATGTCACAAGCACAGACTTTACATGAGGGCCATCTTCTTGCCAGATTTCAATCACTGACACCAAGGTGTGAGAATGTTAAATTCTTCTGAAGAGATCTCCAGAATTTTTAGCAGGGGCAAAACATTTTTCTCTAGCAGGACCCTCTGCTGAAATTTACCAAGTACACAAGAAGTGAAAATTAAATTATTATAATAAAGATTATAGACAATCTCAAGAACAAAAGGTGCCTATGTGGAGAACACACCCTGAAAAAAAAGTCATTAACTATTTGAAAGTCAGTATCTCTCTGATGTCTAAATTTACAAGGAATATTTTTTCTTTATATGACAGAAAAAGAAATATTTCAGGCTCTTCCATTTCTCTATTGTCCAGTTTTCTGGAAGAATGCTTAGCAGGCTGTTTTGTTGAATAGGCATCAACTACAGAAAAAAAATGCAATCTTGTTATCATTTCTACCCATCACCCATACGCTTTGATGACAATGGACACAGAACTGATGTTATCAGACCTTGAGGAATAAATTAATGCTATGGAATACACACTGATACAAAACAAAAGGAAAGTAAATTAATCTTCTAACACCATGAGAGGTGAAGCAGAATCCTTAAAATAAGAAGAAATGTAAATGCTTGATTTTTTTATTTTCTCCCGAACCAAACCTGAATGTTTTTTCAGGTTACAACATTTCTGTTACCTTCTCCACCTTGATGACCCAGAGCTAGCACTGGTGCACGAGGGGACACCGACACAGGGTGCTTGCTTTCACCAGTGAGGAGATTAGCCCTCTATCCTTTGAAAGCTAAACTTTCCTCTTGCTTTGTACCTCTCCCAGCACAGACACCCAGTGCCACTTTCTGTGGCAGCACTGCCCAGAGGTTTAGACGCCTGTATTTCCATGGCACTTTCCAACGTTTGGGAGAAGGTGTCCTTGGGAGCACGGGGCATTTTGGCCAGGCAGCATACACGGATGCCCACAGACCAGCATAAGCGTGGGCTGCCCATGGTGCCTGGTGGCCAGAGGCCAGCCACCTTTCATCAGGGCACCGCACAGTCACCTCGCACTAGACCAGAGCCCCAGCACCCCATGTTGCCTCTGCCACCCTACACACATCTGCAGTTCTTGGCAGGGGCTATCCCAAAGCCTTGAAGCCTATCACAGAGATACACACACTCTGTTTTCCCAAACTCAAAGCCCAGCAAGGTGCAGAGTTTGTTTTCTGTGGTGCTCAGCCAAGCTAGACTACCCAAGCAACCTCCCCGTGAGTCCCTGCAGGAAGCAGGTGGTGGCACTGAGTTTCCCAGCACCGATCCCCAGGCTGCTTCTGCAAACTGCACTGCACCCATGCACTCTGCGATAGGGCGAACACAAGTGCAGACCTGCTTCCCCAGTAGTGCTGGTAATGCCGAGACACAGCACTTACCTCTGCTGTCACTTACACGTTATGCAGTGAGCTGAAGAGAATTCAAGGTGCAACCAGAGAGCCTGTCATGGCAGGGGCAGGTGGCTTTCATCGGTCCCTTGCTGAATTCTGTCATACGAAGCTATACCTGGAAGAGTCCCTTAGCAGCAATAAGCTAATTTATGGGTTCGATTGGCAAGCTTTCCCACCTCACTATTCACCTGCATCTTAAAGCCTCTTCTAAGTAAATCTCTTGAACAACAATGATGTTAATATACTGAGTTTTGAGATACTCTATTGTTAGCTTGTTTTCCAATCAAGACAAGGCCATTTACTCATAATTTCATGCAATAATGAGCCTCCACCTCTCTCACTTAGGTAATCTCTATTCCTTGATAAGTTCATGGAAGGGACTTCACTGAGCCTTTTGAAACACTAAATAAACCTAGTAAGATTCAACATCAAACCCTTATAATTATGATTAAAAGCATGTTAAGTTCAGGTTTGTGAAAGCTATTGAGAAAATCAAGGGAAAAATCAATGCTAAAATCTTGCTTTTATGCATTTTACTGGTAATTGGGTCATTAGAAGTAGTAGCAGAAGAATTAAGAATTGCACATGATTATTCTGCGCAGACAGCAATAGCCAAGACTTGAAATAACATCTTCACCTTGAACTCAGTGTTCATATCGAAATGCTGAAGTATTTGGTTGGAAGGCTGGAAAGTTAAAAACTGAGGTCAAGAAGGTAAATTTTCAAAGGATCAAGAAAATTCTATATTAAAATTAGGGTTATTACTTGAATCTTTGAACTTCTGAATTCAAAATAACTCTCCGCAAATATTCTTCAAATTGAGCCTAGAGTAAATAAATTTTTGAGAACATTTCTAGCATCAACTCCAGAGAAAATTTGTGGAAAGTCTAGGAAAGGAAATAAACACAGGCAAAGCAAACTATATAAAACATACTAGTGGATTATTTGGCAATCTTCCATTTCTAAAATTAATCTACTAATGAGGACTTTGGTATCTCAGATTTCGCTGTCAATATCACAAGGTACCTTGGCAAAAGCTGATACTCTCAATTTATTGAATACATTCTGCAGAGGACATGTTAGGACCAATTTCTGAAAGATACCTATTTTGCCTGGAATTTTTTCTCAAGCTATTCTTTTCCAAATTTTCATAGAAAATGTCATTTAAACAATTGCTAGTGAATACATTTAAGCTACCTGAGAATAATTAAGGCCTTTCTATTGCTGTGTCCTACCTAATTCCTCACTGAACAATTGTACTGTTGACTTCAAGCAGTATCCTTAACAGGGAAATTCACCATCGGCCAGAAAGCCCCGGTATAGTCTACATTTCTCTCTGTAACAGCTGCTAAGCCTTGAGTAGGCTACACAACATGACTTTCAACAGCAACAGCAGCAACTGAGACCACATTAATTTTCCAATAATCCCTGCAAGGCACTTGTTTCTGTGTCTCAATGGGCCACTAATCTGAGGAGCAGATAAGCATCTTGCCCAAGGCCAAGAAGCAAACCAGTGGCAGAACTGGTGAAAGCACCTGGAGAATTTTCACAGACCTGTGTTTTAACACCCAGGCCACCTTCCACCTTCTTATTTCAACAGTGATGAAGAGTTGCTCAGATCTAATTTGAGATAGGGTAAGACTGTAAGAGCATGACCACACTAAGAACCTCTGTTTTGTTTGTTATACTGCAATTTCAGGGGCATGCTACTCCTCCAGTGGTTTACATTTTAGAAAGGTAACTGACATAAAGTGAAACCTTTTAAATTGGTTAAAATGTTGCTCTTTCCTTGGCATTAGCAAAAAAAAATTTTCATGTTTAAAGCATTACGTGCATTTCAGCGTAGTTGCATGAAAATGGAAAATTCTTGCTCCCACACTGATTGACTCAGCATCTTGTTAATCATTGCAATGTGTATCATTAATTCATTATTCAGCTCTAACACTGTGACATGTTTTCCCTATGACAGCTTGAAATACATAGCGAGTACATGAGTACTGAGTGAGATAAACTACATTCAGTTTATTATATTTTATCATGATAAAGAAAGCTCTAAAACAACATTATTTGACACACAAGATGTGGCAAAAAGTTGAAACACAACAGCCATCATTATAAATGTTTATGAACATACCTATAGTCTTATCTAAAGTTCATCCTGTTAAAGGACATGTTTTATGTTGTACAATTCCTCATAGAATATCAATCTAATAAGCACCAAATGAGGCTGAAGACAATGCTGTTATAAAAAATGGAGAAAAATGATTAAAATGTGATAATTATACTGACATCTTATATGCTCAATCTAATCAACCAAGCTGCCAATTTGTCATAATGTACACTCACTCATACATTATTGCTTAATTATAGCAACACTTCTATTTCGAAAGGCTGTCAATCATGCAAATGCCCATCAGTTTTCTCTATTTGCATTTAAGAGATATATTTTTAGTTCAGATTAAAAGCCCACTGTGAACCTGAGTTAACCCTAGCTTGCTCTTTTGTTTGCAATGCTCATCCCTGTTTATTCCCCGTTTGCCGTCTGTGGCAGCTTATGCTGTGTGACTTGCTACTTTACAGCTCACCTGCTACTGAAGAGATTTTTGAATCTCATCTCCGTTTCTGAATTGTGGTCTGGGTGATGTATGTGTTCTTTGGAACCGCAGACCTGAGCTTGAACTATTCAGGTTTGATGTGAATAAAAATCAGACAATCTTTTCTCCCATTCTGGATGTCTTCCTTAGTCCTGAGGGAATGGAAAGAGAGCAGAGAACCTTGCCTTCCTTCGCTACATGGGTAGCCCTGCCAAAAAAACAGTCGGACTAGTTGTGGGCTATAAGATCTGAAAGATTGTGAATAGAGATCCTTAATAAACACAGCTCAAAACATGCATTCTCATACACATTACACTCTGAATTGTTCTTACGCTGGTTTTTTTGGCTTAAATGTTTCAATTATATATCTTCAAGAACTTCTGCTCTCTTCTGTTCCTCACCTTCTCTGACTGTCTGCTCTTGAGCATAGAGTGGAAGAGAGATCTGGCACTTTGAGAGCACAGAGAAACACAGCAAGAGAAACGCTTATCAGGATGTGTCACCAGTGGTAACGAAGAGAAAACTTAAGGAAGTTGACAGAATAGTTAAAACACGTTGGGGAGGGCTAAGGCAGAAAGGGAAGCAGTGCAGTCCCATCAGCAAGCAATCTTTTGGTAGTGAACAAGAGAAAGTGCTCTAACGTGATATTTTTCCAGCATTGAGGGTTAAACCCACTATCTCACATTGCACCATCCTCTTGAACTATACCCCAAACAGCATATGCACCGAGAGCGCAAGCGACTAAGCACATAACAATTTCTGCCATTCTACAGCAATGACGATCTGAACACGTACAGCTTGTGGCAGCCCCTCAGGACTTGCTAACCAGCCTGGGAGACAGACCTTCAGCATGAAGCTCATGCAGAGAGAATGAAACCACTTATATTGTCAGTGTCTCAGTGCTGACTAATGTATGATTTCTAGTAGAATTTATTTTTGTTTCGATTCAAATGATGTTTCCTCCAAGACAACCACTTTGTTTCAAATTAGACTAGTACCTAAGCCTAAACTTCAGTCTTACCAGCATAGACCTTGTGTGAGGTTGCAAGAGCCTAATGCACTAACTGGAGAAGAATGGCACACTTTATCAAATGAATTGACTACACAGAGCTGAGATATGACACCCCAGCAGGAAAACAGCCGCCTCTCTGGCTTCACATAGCATAACTGTGCTTTGCTTGCCATTTCCCTTGCCAGTTTTCAGGAACCAGAGCTTCCCAAGAGCCAGCTGCCACCAGGTAATAACTGGAGAATTAGAATATCTGGCCAACTAATACATATCCCACTCCACAATGTGACTGGACTCAAACTCTATACCTTTTGTAGATTTATACCTGTGCATGTTTGTAATTGATAATTGTTGCATACTACATGATTCAGCTTAACTTTCTTTCGCTCTTATATATCCTATGACACTATTTTTGAAAATCTAATAACTTCTTACATATATGCTTTTATGCAGTACACAAACATATTTTATTTGAGCTTTAGATGGTAAACAAAAGAAAAAATAAAAGAGAAATTGAAAATAGCAGTTCAGGGAAGCAAAAGAATTAAAAAGAAAAAGACAGAAAACATGGTATTTCGCGATGAAAAATGTCAAGTTATTCTTTGAATGTTGGCTCAGGAAAATCTCAATACATTTCTGGCAAATGAGGCATGAAGCATATTCTTAAAAATATGGTGTCCAGGAGATAGTACTACCCTATATTTTATCCTAATGGCAATATCTAGTACTTTAAAAAGCTTGAACTTTAAATCAAACACTTTGGGGAGGACATGGCCAATCTATTAGTTTTTCAAATATAACTTGGTATCAACATGAAGATGAGATAGTAAACCACTTATGGGACCTTACTTGATTGAAGTCTGTTATGACTCTGGAGTGTGGCTATTTCTCTAATTAGCATGCAGGCAATGTGAATGATCTTCCTTGATCACTTTTATTTCTCCAGAACTTCATATTCCTCGACTGGAGTCATTAACGTCTTGTTGGGTCAAGATAATCCCTCGTGAACATACTTATAAAGGATGCACTACCTTTGATTCAGTGCAATTATTTGAGTGTTAAACCTATAATATTTGTCAGGCTTACAGAAATTATAGCAGAAAACCAAAAAGAGAACACCATAGCATCCCTTTGAAAGACTGAGTATATTATTTCTAAATAAACAGTATGGCAGAAGCCCATTTTTTTCATGGGAGTTATAATTTATTCTGAAGAAATTTACCTTCCCTATTTGCCATTCCTTCTTATTTTAAAAGGTATCTACAATATTTTCCTCCTGGGACAAGTTGTTGCTTAAGTTTCCATTCACCTCAAGCAAACCCAAATGTGAGATTCTATTTTATAAAGGACAATGTCAAAATGTATGTATCTCACACACGTATCTATTTAGAGGACAGCAGTGCTAACACTTATTCTTTAAATCCTTCCACTGGAAGCAAGAGGGTGCACTTCATCTCATCTCTTGTGGAATAGCTTCTAATTTTTTCTCCGATAACAGCAAGTTACTATTACAAATTTACCATTTATGACAATAGAAAGTTCTCATGATGAACTGGCTCTCTTACTTTTGGGAAGATCAAACCGTATCCATTTGAAAAGGAAACTGCCAGGTCTTTTCTTCTGATTTTTACTAGATTTCCATGCAGGTTGTGAGGCAGAGATAGTGACAAGCCTTTCCTAAACTGGCAACTCAGTGTGCAGAGAAAGGATACAGTTCTTGTATAGGTGAAAAGGAGTTTCTGCAAAGATTGCCTCTGGAAAAGTCTCGTGTCATTTTTCTGGTCAATATCCTTTACTTCCACTTGACTGAGCAAGCAATTTTAGGAAGCACTCCAAATCTGGCAATTTTGCCCTTGATTTCATGCTGACAGCTACAGTGTACCAACTGTTGAGGCTAGTTGGGTGTTGAGCATTTCTCCTGATTCTCTGGGTACTCTACATGATAGGAAAAAGGTCATTCCTCTTAGGCCTTACCACATGTTAGCAGACAAGCAAACAATAATTCTTTCAGAAAAGGGGCCTTAGCCTAAAATTGTCAAGTAGGCTGAATTAATTTGTTTTTCGCTAATAGTTCTCTTGAAAATACCTTGTTCAAGTGTTTGCCATCCTGTCTCACACACAGCTTCCCTTCTGCTTGTCCTTTGCAGTCTTTCCTGAGAATTTTTAATAAAGTATGGATATACAAAGGTGTGTAATGTGGAAGTGCACTACACTACAAGCTGTCTAAACAAGGACTTGTAGCCAGTAAGCTACTGGTAGAAGGGTGCTAAAACACCTTTTGTCTGCCTGTCATAGGCATGTGCCATCGCCCTGCTTACCTCCCTTTTACACCTCCAAAATTGAAAATGCAAAGTTTCCTAAACCTTGCTTATCAAATGAAAGAAAGCTTTCAACTAAATGTAAGGGTTTCTTACCTGTACACCAGTCACTGGGCAGAGAAGTCATTTGCTCTGGGTGACACAGCATCAGTGCCCTGAAACAGCAGCCAGACGCCATTTCTCATCTCTCCCTATGGTCACTGTTCAGGACTGAGAGCAAATGGCTCTGACGTGCTCCTCACTGCTCTAATAGGATGCCTAAGTACCTGAGGCTTCTCTCTGTGCTATGCTTTTATCCTGACACCACGTTACACCACTAACTTCAGAACACCTGCCTCTTAAGTTTGAAACAGCCAAAGTCCTTTGACAGGACAGATGAAAATTTCACATGGGTACTTTACTTTTACTGTTGTCCATTAGACTATAAAATGACCATACTAGTGTTGAGATAAAGGAGCTCCTGAGCTCCTTCTCCAGTCCTTCTTGTGAGCAGAGTTGAAGCAAGAGCTTTTCCAACCTTCATTTTTACCAGAGACATTCACAAAGCAAGTCTCCCTTGCTGTGAAAAAATAGCCTACTTAGATCACTGGACATCCTAGTCATCCTAGGCAGTGATAAATCCTACATTTTCTTACAGTCTTTAGGAAACAAGCGATCACATTTTACGTTAAAACTAATGGAACAGTACTAGAGCCAAATCTTGCTCTTAAAAGGCCAATGTAATCTATTCCATTCCATAGGGCTATGACAAATTACTGAAATGAGATGTTTTAGTAATGCTTGACAGAAAAACTTGCCCAGGACCTACCTCAAGAGTGTCATTTGCCCACAACATTCATGACAACCACTTTAGCTCACGAAGAATAAGCAGGAATTATCCTTTGAATATATGGCTTCCTGCATAAACTTTGAACTAGCATAATGTAAGGCTTATGCACATTGGATATGATAGGAAGCAAGAGACTTCACTTATAACCATGTAATAGGTGTAGTTATTCAGAGTGTGATTTGAACTTCAGAAGAAAAATCCATCATTGCAAAGCAGTAAAATGAAAATAATATTTGAATTAGAGAAAAATATATAAAATTCCTTCTCCCTTGGGATTTTCTCCAAGTCAGAGCTCCAGTCTGCTGGAGAGTAGCCACCACATTAATACCCAACAAAGTCTAAATGGAAAATTACCACCGGAGAACAAAAGGAGTGGTCCTAAGGATACACGCGCGACCTTGACTCTGCCCGTGGCTTGTAGCATGCAGCTGCTACGTGTGATTCTTGTTGAGAGAGGAAACAGAGTTGTGCACTGTCCTGAGGGAATATGTGTGCTGTTTATATATGGTGCTGAAAGGCAAGAGGGTGAAGTACGGCTTGTAGAGTGCTGGGGAGGATGTGAAATGATTGAAGATGTGTGTCCTCATGTGTGTAATAGCCTCGGTTGGGTTGAGGGGCTGGGTGGGGGGAGGGAAAGAATTAAAGAATAGGAAGGCATTCCTAATGGGTTCTCTATTTTCTCTTCAGCAATCAACAGCACAAGAAGAGCTCCATCCTCTCCATTATGTTTTGATGTATTTTAGTTTGTTTATACAGGTTTACAGGCTCATACCTTTTCGTTATATATGTGGAAGAACATATGGAAAGTTTTGTCCCACGAAAATCAGATACTTGCTACAGATACTATAAAATAACTATATTGAATTTGAGTTGTCTTTATATCAATTTATCTGTTAAGGGCTTTATCACTCTTTTGGTTGATGGTCATTGCTTGAAAATGCCTGTGTGAGTTGCTATTAATAAATAACAATGAATTGAAAACAACTGATGCTTAATACTTGCTATTGTTTGTACAGAGAAAAAGCATTTTTTGCAATTTTTACAAGACTGTCAGTAACTTCTGTTCCCCAGATACCCCTTTATGTTAATCCTGTGACTGTGCTCTTTGGGAATGGCCAGATTCA
>NW_010230802.1:32500-39155 GCF_000690775.1 Eurypyga helias
TATGTGTTGCAGGGGAAACAATGGAATTTGGGCCAACACTGTGTTTTTTATGAAAAGGTTATTTTTATCCCAAAACACAAACAATATGGCTATAAATATTCCCTGTCTTCCATATATTAAATTTTGATTCACATTTAAACACTGCTTTCAAATATACTCTTCTCCTTTTATGGTTAATACAGAAATAAGAGTTGCCAATTATAGCTGCATTCTGAGGAGAAAAAAAACCAAAAAAAAACATTAACCCTCTGCTCAGGACCCCACAACGCTGGAGGTATGGAAATGGCTGGAGGGGACAGAGCAGAGGAGTAGATGCACACATTGCTGCTGGGAGGCAGACATTAGGGAACGTGACAGGGCTCAGCCAAGAGCAGTAGCAGGCTGGAGTCCAGGAGGAGGGAAAGGCAGGGAAGGAGTTAGTCATCCAAGGAGAGAAACCACCCCTTCCTTCAGAGCAACAACCTCCCACCACTTCCCAGATGGCTCCTCTGGCTGTCCCCAGGAACCTGTACCACACTGCTGGAGCACATTGGCTCTGGCTCTGCTTTTGCCCTTCATCGAGCTCACAGTGTGCCCTTTACCCTCTCAGACAGCTTGGTATGATGGATCTTGATGACATTTAGCCAGAATTTTCTTAAACTTTACGTTTAATTTAAAATCATCCATGACTGCATTCAGATGACTTCTTCCCTGGTCACAGATATAAATCTGCTATCAATAATAGTAGAAAAGGCAACTGTAAGTAAATTTCTTTGACTGTCAAGATTTATATCTGGTATTTCACACTAAATCTGTGGTAGTACAATGAGAAAATCTTTCAAACTAGTAGAAAACATAGCTTTAGTACATGAAATATTTTGCAGAGCTCTAGCACTTTCCAATTAAGCACATTACAAATTTAACAAAGCCTCCCTGAGCACTTTACAATTTTTAAATGCAGTTTTTGATTGCCATCGCATGAAGTATGAAGGCATCATGCCATCATATATGTGGTGAAATTAGGATATAGCAAGGGTAACTGCTTGCGTCAAGGACATAAAAATACACAAGTCGTAGCCACTTGCTCCTACAGTCTTATCTGGCAGACAGGATGTAAAACCAATGCACTTCAAAAATATTTGGTTTGGTTTAAAGCATGTGGCAACAATGCCTACTTTAAAAAAATGGAGTCAGACTTCCTTGGGAGAGGGTATTCTGTAAACATCTTAAAAGGCTTCTTCAATATGGTCTGGAAACACCTGATACTGTAGTTATGACATCTCATGGGATTCACAGAGTGGTAGGGGTTGGAAGGGACCTCTAGAGATCCTCTAGTCCAACCTCCCTGTCAGAGCAGGATCCCCTAGAGCAGATCACACAGGAACAAGTCCAGGTGGCTTTGGAAAGTCTCCACGGAAGGAGACTCCACCACCTCTCTGGGCAGCCTGTTCCAGTGCTCTATCACCCTCACAGGGAAGAAGGGTTTCCTCATGTTCAGGTTGAACCTTCTGTTTTCCAGTTTATGGCCATTGGATAAACCAGGTTTTTGTTTGTTTGTTTTCCCAACATAACAATTCATGTTGATCATATTTTAGAAATAAGTATTTTCTTTACCTATTTTAGGTAAAGAAATGCCATAGCTTAGAAGTTTAGGGCTTTTTTGAATTTTTAAATAGCAAGATATATTAAACAATTTTATGTTTTGCCTTCAAAGAACAGTAATGGAATATCATATCTCAGAGCAGCTTCCACCCACGCTTGCTAGCTAGAACCATAATAGCATATGTTAATGTATACTATCTAATGGACTTTTAATTCCCTTATAATTTAGGGAGTTGTAAAGAAAAAGAAAAAACATAAAGGAAGAATAAGAGGATAATGGTATTCAGCAAGAATACATTCATAATTTTTGAAACTTTAATCTCGTAGGAAAAAGTAGATTTACGTTTATGTCAGAATAGCATTACCATTACCTCTTAGAGAAATGTTCACTGTTCCAATATGTAGTTTAAGACTCTGTGGAAGAGAATTTCCTTTTTCAAAGATGGTTCTTCTAAAAAAAAAAGGAAAAAATAAAAAAATCAGAGTAAACAGACCCTGCTCACCTTCCCGACTGATTCCTCCAGGTTGATAGGATGAACAGTTTGGAAAGCAGGATTAGATCCACATAAAAGTGGAAAAAATTGAATTATTCAGTGACTGAGGCACAAGAAAGGCCTCCCCTCTCATGAATTTTATACCATTGTTACTCCACATAGCTGAATCTGGGAAGAAAATAAAGCAATCAAGCAATTTACAGTAAGTTCTGGTTTACTGCATGCTTTGGAAAGACAACATGTATATTATTATAGATATTCTGTCCAAAAATATGAACCTTACTAAATTGTTAGCAGGCTTGGTTTTAAATTGGTAGAGATATAAGTCTTAAAGTCACCTAAAATATAACTCTTATGTTGTAAAGTTACCTGAAATAAATTTTGTGTTTAAATACACATCATAGCTTTAACCTGCCATGACTCTGGACATTCCTGGGCTAGGTGCAACTTCTGTTTGTCCCATTAGAAAGCTAGAAATAGTCTTTCCAGAGGTATAAATCATACATTTTTGCCTCTTAAGCATCACAGACACTGGATTTTAAACCTGTCATTGGTGATGGAAAGTATATTAGGCACAATAGAACTCGAGCCAGTGTAATTCTAGATATAAAATTCTATTTTTCATTGGAAGAAGGTAATTCATTTTAGCCTCTTCTTTCTTTGAAACATGGAACGCAGTGCTTTGGCATGTAAAGAAAGCATATGTTCATGTAATGTCACATGCCTTCAATTACAAGCATAGTGGAAAGGCTCGTTAGGCTGGAAACACTGAACCCAGACTAGGAAGGTGTTTAATCTTCTACTTATATTTAAGCATGTGCTTTGAGATAGACATGTCTCATGCTTGAAGTTAAGGAATTCCTACATTTCACTGGAAGTGTATTGTGTAGAAAGTCCTTAAAATTAGTGGGACAAAAGCTACACGTTCCATATAAATTTCAAAATATTTTTATTCCATTACCCTGAGTAGAGAAAAGATAGAAGAAAAGGCGTAATCTCCATCTTTTAAATGTCTGTACACACCACATGTATTGCCCCACTATGGAGAGCATAGGCATAGCATTTCTGCAGCATCTCTCCAGAAACTGATGGAGACCTCAAAGAAGGAAACTTTCCCATCAATCTGGACAGGTTACTGCCTACAAAAGTGAGCATATGATGCACCTCAAGACAACATCTTATATCCTCCCAGTGCAGTCGGGTTTTTTGTGCAGATAAACAGTAAGAATCCTAATCAGACCATTAAAATGGATGCATTTCTCCAGAAGTATGAAACCCATCTTCCAAAAGCATTTGAAAATGCCTCTGATTTTCTTCAAGTCCTCAAATACTTTTCTGGGTTAAGGCTCAGCAAGTATTATATACAACAGAATTAATTCTGGTTTATGTATATTTGTGTGTGTGTGTGTGTATAACTGTTTAGGTCAAGTAAAATAAATGCAAAGACAAGCATGTTAGCAGCAAAGTGACCCTTTAAAAGTCCTAAAAAATTACTCTTGCAGTCCATAGTCCAACATTTAATAATGCTGAACTTGATAAGGGATCTCAGAACCTGAAAAAGGAGATCTGAAAGGCACCTTTATAGAAAACAATTGATTTGCTTCATTTCATTGAAATGGCTAATGCTTTGATGGTTCATATTTACAATAGCTTGTCCTGTTCTTCAATGGAGTTGATATGTTGGAGTCTTTAACACCATAAACTTGATCAAAACTTCCTGGGTAATAAACAGAGCGGATTTAAGATGTGAGCCCCCTCCCCATCACGCTACTGCAGCCCATCTGTGTGCCAATTTGCAACTAAAGACATCAAGAAATGTGTTCTTCATGCTCAGGTGCCCTTGGTAGTTGAAAATAGTTCTGAGAGCTCAATATGCAAACTGGGTTCACAGTCTGAAAGACTTCAGAGTGAAAGATTTGACCTTCTGTAGCAAAGGCTGTAGCTTGGCTAAATCCATTACAGCGGTAAGAGTTTTTACACACCTCACAATGCAATCTGGATTTTAAATTCTGCCCAGATTCACCCAAAAAAACCCCCAAAAAAACCCCACCACCAAAACAAAGCCCCAAACCCAGCTTTCCCCCAACCATCAGCAAAGGGTAAGCGTTTTCCCAGCATCCTGGAATTTACCATCAATAGTCATTTTCCATGATCACATATAGCCATATCTGGGGGGGGCGAGGGGAAGGTGTGCCAAGGTGTGTGGATGGGGCGAGTGAAGGTTTTGGCAGCAGAAAACAGAAACTTTGAACTCTCTCTCCCTGGTTTGAACTTGTATCAAGTCATTAGAAAACAATTTTTTCCCCTTCCAAAAGCTGATTTTGTCTTCTGTGAGGATATTTGGCAGTGTCACTACCACTCCCCACCCCCAAGAGCTCTGATCAGGTATGCAACATCTCAAATACACTCCCACGAGTCCCTTCGTAGGGATACTGGGCTGGTTTGAGACAGAGAGCAGTCTGCTAAAATCCCACACGAAGAGTATCACTCCTGCACATCATGATCTGTGTGTCATGAACACGTGACAGGGCACTTTGGCAGGACTTCTAGAAAGTTTCATCTGTCTCTCCTCACCCTGTTTATCTGCTCTGTTAATTATTTGTCAAAAAAAGTAAACAGTGAGATAAAATAATACATAGTTCTTATGTCTTGTAATGTTGCAATAGCAGCATAGAAATTGGATTTGACAAGTAGGGAAAAGCACTAAGAGCAAGACTCATCACAGACTTTCTTTGCTGGCACATATCACTAAATGTCTTTTCTCATGCTAAATTTCAAGTAACTTTGAATTTTTAAGTGTGTATTAGTAATCATATTTGTGTCTGACTTAAAATTATTTCCTTGTTCACTCTCAAGGGTATTTCTGAGACTTAACAGTTACAGACTGTTTATACTAGAGAATTATAGTTGCAGTACTTGCTGGTCTCATGTTTCAATTTGTCACATATTTCCTTGCAAATCACTGAAGGCACATCTCAAAATGTATTTTTAAGCATGGAGATATGCAGAGAGGTGTCCAGTGTGATTTTCACACACATTCAATGCCTGACTCCCATAAAACCAGTAACTTACAAAGCTGGCTTGGAATCAGAGTCTCCATCATGGACATTTCGACATCTATATTTCTTTGTGTGACTAAAGACTTAAATTCTCTGCGCAAAACCTGGCCTCATTCAAGATGTTGCCATTAAGGCTTATAAACAAAGATTTCACTTTATTCTTATCTACTACTGTTACATTTTAAAAATTAAAAAAGGGGGGAACAAAAAAAAAATGCAGGCAACTGAAAAGTTAATAATAGACAACAAGGGAGAGGCTTTCTTGCAATATGTTTTGCCTGACGTGTTGCTGCGTAGCAGCTTTAAGAATTAGCGTTGCTAAACATGAATCGTCTTTTTCCTATTTGCACAAGTCTGGCTGTCCTTTTCACTTCCCTAATTATATTCATTCTTTTAGCAATACAATTGATTGGATCAAAGTATAGCTTTATTATTTTGGGTTTGGTTTGGTTTTGGGTTTTTTGGGGGGGGGGAGGTTGTTTTTTTTTCCTTAAAGCAAATTAGCTGAATTGCTGGAGATGAAAACAGATTTATTTTCCAATAAAGGTAAGTCTATGTGTCTGGTCTTCAAGAAAGACCATGCTCTCTGTCTGTTATTATGTTGCTTAGTAGAAATAAATACATCGATTTTTAGAACAGGTTTTCATATAATAATGAAATTTAAGAAATAAGTATGGATAGATACTAGACAGAATTATAAAAATGAACACCCCTCTAAATTAAAGAAAACATCTAATGCAGGCGAGTAGGAAAGAAGGGTTAAAAAAATTGCAAGAATTCAAGAAGCTTAGATGACTTTGGAAACACAGATCAAAAACAAAGAGACTGGAAGTATAATTAACTCCATTACTGCTCAGTCAAATGAAAACAGCTGTGACACCCCGTCTTATTTATGACAGCAGCAAATAGCTCTATTCCCTTGCTGGTTATTGCTGTAGGACAGCAGTGGTTCTACAGCAGGTGAAATAGAAACAAGCTGCTAATATTTATGTCACTAGATCAGGTTATGGATACAAGATTTATGCAAAAGTTCTATAAAAATATCTAAGTAGCTTTTATATCTTCCTGCAGCAATCCTTTTCCAATAGCAAACTAAATATCTCTCTATTAAATATGATCCTATGCTCTGAGTAGTGTTGTGGCACAAAGGCAGCTCCCCCACTGCTAAAGATGAGAATGTGATTTCACTGCAAACGCAGTGTTGTTCACTCTAAAACATATATAAAAAGACATTTAGGTCTCAAAACCACTCATTTATTTACAGATCCAAGCTAGACTTTGTCATTGTGGAATGGGGTACGTGGTAGCTTCGTAACAGAACTGTTTGCTGTACTTCAAAGAGCCTGGGTTTGCTTTTAAAAGTATGGAAAGCAAGCAAGAAAAACAGTTTTCAGATTAAAGCCCTTATTTTATTAGAAAATGTCATTAAATCAGATGCTACTTTGATATAAAAAACGTGAGTGACTAGAAGGTTTCCTAAAGCAGTTTTTTATCCTGCAGCTTTAATCATAGAATCATAGA
>NW_010230803.1:0-1982 GCF_000690775.1 Eurypyga helias
TGTGGGAGACAAAGGATTAATTAAAGAACTGTTAAACAGACAAACTGGGTGACTGACTTGAGCTCACACAGAGTCCGTAAGGACAACTGGAGTATGCTAACACCATTCTGGTCTCCTGCCCACAAGTTCATCCATGTCCAAAGACAAAATTCAGAGGAATGTGCAAGCCAGGAATCTAACTTCCATATCTGACTCGTTATTTTTCTGACAATGATCTGTTTTTCAAATGCAAAACCAACTAATCTACAGATAATTAGATTTTCATTTCTCCTTGTTCCATTGGATATATTGAGATGGAATTAAGTCATTCCTTTCCAAAGAATAAAAAATAAACTCAGAATGTGCTAATGTACCAAAACGTGATCTATGGTGTTAGATATATATTTGTCAGGAATTATACCAACTTGGCTGATCTGACCCAGGGAAAGTGCACATGGGCTTCCTCATCCCCCTTCACCTTCCTCTGGGATTCCAGCTCCTAGTGAGACTCTTTTCTGTTTCTGCCAGGCTCTTCTCTGCACCTTCAGGTCTTCAAGCCACACTCTTCCTGCAAATGCATTTGGCTCAAGCCTCAGTAGCCCAGAGGCAGGGCTTTATATGCTGCAGTGCTGATTTGGTCACTGTGACCTTGTTCTTGCCACCACCTGGACTAGAACACTTTTAAGGACTAGGTTGGCTCTCCATTCAAACTACTTTTGATTTATCTGCTGTGACAAAATGTCCTCAGCAGGGTTCATTTTTTATTCCAATGATATATATATATATATATAGAATCATAGAATCACAGACTGGTTTGGGTTGGAAGGGACCTTAAAGATCATCTAGTTCCAACACCCCTGACATGGGCAGGGACACCTTCCACTAGACCAGGTTGCTCAAAGCCACATCCAGCCACACCACATATATGGTGTATTATAGGAATGATTTCCTGTGGGGCTGGCTGAGTGTGGCTGACCTGTGTGAGCAGAGGTTTGTGTGTGCGGTGGTTTGTCACAGCAGAGACAGGAAGATGTCTGAGGGAGCTGCAACATCTCAGGCGCCTGTTTGCCCACAGCCAGCCCAGGAGGTAACAGTAAGGCGCTATTTATGCAAAATTATGTCTGCAGAAAGAATTTCAGATTTCAAATGCTCTGAACTGTCCCAGTATTTGTAAAGCTAAGGATATAAAACTGAAATAAATATTTTTACCCTAAGATGAATAGATAAAAAAATAGTCACTGATGCTCAGACTCAGTACTCATGCTCTGTAGTGGCAGTTAGAAGATTGTGGTCACATTCCTTGCCCAAGACATTTGGTGTTGAACTAGCCCATGGGAAAACACCATTCCTGTCTCAAGTGCTTTACAATAACCTGCAGCTTCCTTAAAAATTAAAAATGCCAGCAACATATGTCAAATAAATTCAAAGCAGGCTTTTATTTAGTATCCTGTAATGTGAACTCTGGCTGGAGGCTCATTTTTGGGACATCTTCACAGAAGGGGAAGCCATTGGCTAAGCACTGTCTGTGTATATTAGTGGATAATACTTACTAGATATATAGAATCACAGAATGGTTTGGGTTAGAAGGGACCTGAAAGATCATCTAGTTCCAACCCCCCTGCCGTGGGCTATAATAAATGACTAGTATGCACTATGATATTTGCTAAGTCTTGTTTTTCTGTGCTGTAAACTGAATCTTAAACAACATGGTGTACTGAAAAACAGGGGAAAAGGGACAATTGTCCTGCTAGGGCAATCCTGTCCTGTGAGAAATCTCATGTCTGAGTTGAGAGGTGCAAGGGTATGAGTATGAGGACAACAACACAAGGAGAACAGAAGGAGAACAATGCAGGAAAAACACCGTTTAGGTGAAAGATTACAGAGTGAAAGACAGAGTACAGAATTGCAAATCTGAGATCCTTAGCATTACAAAGGTTAAGGCACAGTTTGAAAGTGGAGAACTTGTGGAATTTGATGGGTCATTATTCCTCACAGAAAGAAAG
>NW_010230804.1:0-7113 GCF_000690775.1 Eurypyga helias
TCTCTCCAGCCCGTCCAGGTCCCTGGACCCCCAGCTCTGTTCATCCCTGGCACTGTCCATCCGGATAATTAAGCTGCTTTTTAAAATTATCCGGTGATGTCGCAGGGGGTTTAATGGTTTATATCCATGATCTCTTTAAATATGTATCCTACCTCTGCCTGGTGAGAGACAGGACAGCTCGTTAGCTGCAAATCTGGTGCTAATTGCCTGCTAGGGAAGGTGAGTCATTCCCAAGCTGTTCCTTACTCATTCCACTGGGGAACAAGCAGCAGCCAAAACAAGATCTGGCTCCTTCCACACCGCCGGCGCACGGTTACAGGGTGGGTTGGGGGTCCTGGGGATATGTGGGTGCACACAAGTGCGTGCCCTTGCTCCGAGACCCTCGTGTGTGAAGGCAAGTCCCTTCCCTGGGGTGATGCTCGCTTGGCTGGGCTCTTCTGGGGGGATGCTCTGGGGCACGGTGCCCCCAGACCCCTGGCACAGGCTCAGGAAGCTCGGCTGGAGTCGGAGCCTCCGAATACCTGCTCTGCTATAAAATATTCCCTCTTGTGGGTTATAAATAGTGTGAGATGTGACTGCAAGTGAAATCACTTTTAATATAAAATAATGAGAAGAGGAGGAATGCAGGCAGGAAATATCACTGCTGCTGGATCAGCCTGGATTTAGCTCTGAAATTAAACAGCCTTGGGGGATCCCAGGATAAATAAAGGTGAATAAATGGCTCCGGAGAGGAGATATCATCAAGGCTGGGCTCACGGAGCAAGGCTCTGCTGGGCTGGTGGCTGTTTCTGCAGGAAGTGAGACCCTTGGAAGGGCAGCAGCTGAGTGCCTGCCCCTAAACAGAGGGAAAATACACATTTATTTGCTGGGGGGCACGGTAAGCAGAGTCTGAGGGGGTCTCCTGCCTGGGGAGGCTGTGGGTGAGGTCCTACTGCCTGCATCCACCAGGCTTGGGCTCCGTCAGCTTCCAAGAGCTGGCGGAATTGCAACCTCGGGAAGCAACATGAGCAAGCCAACATCTGATTTTCCATTTTGGGTTGGTTTAATGCACCAACCGGGACCCTTGAAATTCCAATGGAAGCAACAAGGTGAGGAAAAAAAAAATCCTTGCAATGGTTTGGGATGGTTTTGAGGGAAAAAGCATCTCACAAAGGACCTGAAGGCAGGAAGGAAACGTTGGACACCCTTCAGGTGCTTTCTCCATCATTTAGGATCCACGTGACGGTTGTGAAGCCTCCAGGAGCGAAACCAGACTAAAATAAATGCCGGACACTTCATGTGACAAGACACAACGTTTTGGATGGGGACAAAAAAGCCACCCGAGGAAGTGAGGGCTTAATCACCTCAATCTGGAGATGGCTTCATCATGGCTCTCACGGAAAACCGCTATTCAAGGGCCAGACAAAAGGAGCTGAGTATAATCAGGAGCCAGTGTGTTGAGCCACGTTCCCCCACACAAACAGCATCTTCAGAGATGAAAGAACAATTTACAAAACAAAGGCACGGCAATTTTTCCAACTGATAAAGAGCCCAACAATGGATATTTACCCACTAATGAACGCAGGGAATGGCTGTGGAGGGAATCTTAATGAGGTGAACTCCTGTCCAAGGAAATCTCAGTGCTGGGAAAGACAACTTATCGACCCGTTGGAGCGAGTCCAGAGGAGGCCCGGGAGATCCTCCGAGGGCTGGAGCCCCTCTGCCATGGGGACAGGCTGGGGGAGTTGGGGGGTTCAGCCTGGAGAAGGGAAGCTCTGGGGAGATCTCAGAGCCCCTTCCAGGGCCGGGGGGGCTACAAGAAAGCTGGGGGGGCTTTTCCCAAGGGCAGGGAGTGACAGGACAAGGGGTGACGGGTTTAAACGAAAGGGTGGGGATGGAGATTGGACATCAGGAAGGAATTCTTCCCGCAGAGGGTGGGAGCACTGGGACAGGTTGCCCAGAGAAACTGTGGATGCCCCATCCCTGGGAGTGTCCAAGGTCAGGCTGGATGAGGCCTGGACCAACCTCATCTAGTGGAAAGTGAAATGGGACTGGATGATCTTTAAAGTCCTTCCCAACCCAAACCGTTCTGTGATTCCAAGATGACTTCAGTGTCCACTGCCTGATCCCATTGGTGCCTCTGGAGAGGAACGGAGCATCATCGCGTGGTGTGTGAAAGAAACGGGGGAGAAAAGTGCTCAGGATTACAGCCATCTCTTTTACACCCAAATATTGCAAACTCCTGCTGAGAAAATTAGTTGCCGTATAATTAACTCAGAATTATATTGGCAATAAATATGTAATTATATTTGTACTAGGACGGGCGGCTTGCTCTTACAAATGACATTTAGCGGAATAAATGAAGCAGCAAAAAGTCCATCGGCATCCCCTAAAATGCTGGTTGGCATTTTTTTGTTATTGTTTAAAACTGATTTACCAGCAGAAATGAAACATGGGAAGACCATCCTTCCCACGTCTGGATGGGGGAAGAGACGATCCCGGTCTGCGTGTGGTTCTGTGACGTGTCATCGTGCGGTAATTTCGAGTCTGGGCATGATCCTCGTGTCACTTGGGCAGGAATCCCACCCTCACACACCCGTCTCGGCTCGGGATGCAGCAGCAAAGACTCCAGCCAACATCCCCAGACCCCCAAGCCATGGGGCAGGCTCTCACTGTCCCTAAAAATACATTTTTCCTGGGAAAACCTGCCTAGGGGAGAAGGACTCTGAAGGCCACCTTCCTCCATCTGCCTCTGCAGGGGTAAAAAGCCAAGTTGGGTATTCCCAAGGCTCACCTCATCCCTCCAGGACTCTTGGGTGGTTTCGCTTTTGTCCGGCTTTGCCGAAGGCTGCACGTCTTCCCATGATTCAGCAACCGGAAAGCAGTTGGGGTTTCTCCAGGCTTTGCTGGTACCCATACGGGGTCCTGGCTCCTGCTGGACTAGCCCAGGCGATGGGAAACCCTTCAGCTTCCCACTGGATTGCAGCCTTCCCCCTAGGATTCACCTTCATGGAATAAGCCCTGACATCCGCGAGGAAGCAGCTTTTGGGGCTTCTCTTCCTTCCTAGTGATGAGGGAAAATGGAAAAAGGACAGGAAAGCAGATGGGGGTGTGGGGAAAACCTCTTTCCCACCAGATTAAGGCTTTCCTGGGCTGTACCCCTCCTTCTTTAACTCCCCCCTCTGCTTCTCATTCCTCACTGCCAGCTAATTAAGGAGCTGAACCTGCTCTGAACCCATCAGGTGCCACATTTTACCGCTTTCAGCATTAATTCAACCCGTAATTGAGTCCTTTTTGTTTTCACTGGCAGGGCAAGCCACCCCATCCTTCTCCGGGTACACACGGAGGTGATGCTCCGAGCATGGCTGCAAGCCGAATCGGGCTCTCCTCGCTTTCGACCCCTCCTTTTGACTGCAGGAGCTTTCTGGGAAGCAATTCTCCGGTACCGGTGAAAAATACGTTTTCATCTAAGAAATGCCAGCCCCATCCATCCTGCTCTGACAGCAGCCTGGGACAGGAGAGGATGGATTGAGGGAGGACTCCCCCAACCCCCTCCCTACAATGGGTGTTGCTTCTCCTTTCCTTGTAGCCTGGGAGCTTCCAGGCAGGTTTTTTGAGCAGAGGGAGGCTCATGGAAAAAATAACCCGTGCACAGGCATAAAGTTAATTCCTCATGGAAGGGGAATACGAGCATCCAGGCTGCTCAGAGCCAGCCCTACAGATCCCAGTGACCCTAATCAATGACATAGGCAGGCAAAACAGGGAGTCCTTGCCCCAAATTGCTCACAGGTTTAATTACTGGAGTTCAGACGAGCGTGGAGGCTGTATGTGCAAACATGCCAGCCCCTTCCCTGCTCCGGCAGCGAGAGGGATGGGTTTGGGAATAAGCAGATCAGCTGCAGGCTGACAAGTTAAATATACGTTTGTAGAAAAGGAAAAAAACCCCTGAGCAGGAAGGTGTCTGTGCAGGGAGTGAGCTCCGAACAGCTGCCTGGGAAGCTCCCGCAGTTGCCAAGGTTGTGGTTGGGATAACAGATGGGAAAAAGGCTGTGGGTGATGGAGCATGGGGGAAGGGGATGGGGCAGCCCTCTCCCCCCATGGGCAGAAATCCCATGCACTTGAGCTAACAGGGCCCAGAGCTCAGCAATGCCATCAGTTATGGGGGGGTTGAGCTGCTTTCCTTCGGGAAATTAGGTCTGTGGGTCCTCTCTGCCCCCATCCCTGTGCCCCAGCCCTACTCTGCTCTGTGCTTTAAGGGTTGCAGCTCCATGATGGTTTTGTAGCCTTTCCAGGGGCTCCCATGCTCCATCCTGGCCCTGGGATGGAGCAGCGCTCTCTGGTTTTCCCTGCCAGCAGCCCCAGAGCCACATCCATCACCAGGAGCAGATCATCAGCTGCACCCCGAGGTGCCAAACCAGGGACCCCCATCACTAGGGCTCACCCCATAAGCAACCAACCAGCATGGGGGTGTCATCCCCCATGAAAATATCCCCCAGTGCCCCAGCCCAAAGCCTCAGGAAGGACCCTGCTGCTGCAGGATTTGGGGGCTGCACCCAGCCAGGGGGGCAACAGTGCAGACCCCAGCTCCCAATCCCCATATCCCTGGATAAGAGGGGGACTTGACTCCCCCCCAGCCCATCAGGCAGCCAGCTCCTGCTGTTGTGGCAGCTAATTTTAGAATTTATTTATTAACATTTTAACACGAAACGTGCATGAAATATTCACCCGGCGTGACGAGGCATTTTGTGGCGAGGGAAGCCTTAAATATTTAAGAGGCATTTTGCAGTATCGGTGGCAGGAAGCGTTTCTGTCTGACTCACAGCACCAACGCTACGATTTGAGCTCAGCTCGTCTTCGCTGCGGCTCTGAGCTACGTACCCCGTCCTTGTGGGGGACGGTTGGAGGTGGTGAGGGGGTTCAAACCCCCCCCAGTTCTGCAGAGGGGAGCTGCTCTGCTGCAGGAGGGTCTCTTCCAGGTTGTTTTGCAATGGGGGGAGTAAAATCCTTTTGCCACTCACTCCCCCAGCTCAGCAAACCGGGGAAAAAAGCCTCAAGGTTAAGCCTGGCTTCACCTCCAAGGGACGAGCTGCATTTAGATGACCAGAGGCCGGATTTTCTTTATTCCGCCTCTCAAGAGCAGGGATGCTCTGGCAGCAGCTGGAACGGGCACGCAGCTTAACAAAAACCTGCACAAACCCCAGTACTCCCCATACCCGATCCTGTTAAGGGAGGCGTTTCAGAGGAGCCTGTTTCGGAGCAGGGATGACAGGCTGTAAAGCCCTTTAGAAGGGCCTGTTGGAATAACAACCTTCCCGTGGAGCAGAGTAAACCAGCACCATCGTCTGCTGTGTCAGGAGAAGAATTTGTGTCTAAAGCCACAGGATTAAGGAGGCATCGAGCGGAGTTTGAGACCGTTACAAAGCTGAGCCTGTCAAACTGCAGCCAGAGAAGAGGTAAGGCTTGCTCCAGCCCCAAATCAGGGCTCCCCACAAATTTCAAGCCAAGCTTGGAGAGAAACATCCCCGATCTCACCAGTTTTAGAGTCCTGAGATGAGCAGCCACGAGGACACGGTGATGGAAGGTGGTTTCATGCCGCTGGAGGAAGAGCTGCCCAATATCCGGGCGGCGTAGGTCAGGTAGAGCCGAACATCTCCTGGGAAGCATAGGTCAGGTAGAGGAAGCCATCCTCATCCTTGTTGTCACGGTACAGCTCCTGCATGGTGATGGCCATGTTTGGCAGCCCTTTGTTGTTCACCAGCAGGTAGAAGGTCTGGGAGGAGGCCAGGCAGAGCCGTGTCCTGCTGAGAGGAAGGGGGAGACAGCAGGGGGGTGAGTAGTGCCCAGTGGGGCAAACCTGAGGGTGTCCCCATGCATGGGTCGTCCCCGTGGTTCCAGTTTCAGCGTCACCTCACTTTGGTACCAGCCACCCACGGGCAGGAAGGTGGGTGCTAGGGCAGGGCCAGCTGCTCCCCAAAACATCTGGAAGGGCCAACCCCCAGCCACAAGCTCGTCCATCCCTCCTTCCCTTGCCAGGAGGTGTTGGTCCTTGGGAGGGATTTCAAGCAGAGCACCAGGGTTTCAATTCAACTGCAGCAGTGCTGCTCGTTTGCAGGGCTGCTAATCACCTACCCCCAATTAGCAATTTACCTGTGCTGCAGATCCCCGGGAACAGAGCTAATTGCCACCTTTTATCCCAGGGAGGGTGGTGGAATTCTGCCATGTGCTGGCAGACAAAGGATCTTTACTAATTGCAAAGGCTAATTGCATTAGGCTAAGCCCAAACACTTGCCTAAATGGAGTAAATATCTGAAGTAGCCAAAGTGGCTTCCAAGCCAAGCTGTTCCACAGGACCAGCCACATCTAGACCGGGATTTAGCACTGGTCCTGAGCTGCAGACCCCTCGCCCTTGCCCCAGGTAAGCCTTGGCCCCGCTGCAACAGCATCACTTACCGCAGGGTGACAACAAACTGGGACAGGGGCAGGTCATGGGACACCAGAAACTTGGTCCTGCTCAAGGGGGGCAAGGTCTTCTCCTTCTGGTAGCGTTCCACAACCACCTGCAGCGGGAAGAAGGTGCTGGAGGGGGAGGCAGGGACCACTCTGGGACCACTCTTGCAGGGGTACCCAGAGAAGCAGAGCCACCACCTTCAGAGTCAAGCCACGTCCTTAGCAAAGACTCCCACGGCTTGCCTTTCGGCTGGCCACCAAGAGAGCGGGGTGTAGCCCTTACCGGGATCTTGTTGGGATATTTGATCCGGATTTCGGTCACTTCATGCATCCTGGTAGCTGGGGAAGAGAAAAGAAGGAGTGATAAGCACTGCCCATCACCGTGTCGCTGCTCCCCTCGTCCCGAGTAACGCACCGAGGCTTTTCCTTTGCTTGAAGGGGCGAGAGCTGCTGTTGTCTGGATACATCTTCTGGGAGGAAGGAAGAGGAGGCAGCAGGAGCTGAGCCTTCCATGGGCAGCTGCTGCTGGAAGAGCTCCTAATATAGGTTCCTCCTGCCCCACCTGGGCTGGGGGTAGGAGGGGCTGGAATGCTCTGCAGGTGCTGGGCTCTGCTGGGATGGGTGGGTGAATGGGTGGATGGATGGATGGGTGGATGGATGGATGGATGGATGGATGGATGGATGGAT
>NW_010230804.1:7361-8707 GCF_000690775.1 Eurypyga helias
ACCCAGCACAAGCAGGGTGGACCCGGTGCCAGCCCAGCGTCCCCATCATCTGCCCCAGCAGACTGCAGAGGTGTTTTTATTCCCTTCCTGAGCAGGTATGCTGGAAATTATTGCTTTTTGAACCCTTTTCTATCCCCTGGATCATCTGACGGACCCTGGCCCCTTGCAGAAACCAAGGGTAGGATTCCAGGGATGAAAATCCACTGGGAATTTGACAATAATTGGTGGTCCGGGACGGTTATCGCAGCCGGCAAGTGGTTGCTGATGTAGTTGCTGATGGAGAAGGGAGCCTGGGGGTGCCCCATCCCAGCCCTTGTCCCCCTCATCCCCCCTCACCTGCCCTCCCAGGGCAAACTCCCTTCACATCAATCCCACCTGGAGCGGGATCCGGCTGCCGGCGGTGCCGGGGCGGGCAAATACAGGCATGCGTTATCCTGACAGTTTAATTCTTGTGCTATCTCCGTTTTGATTTAACGAGGGGCTTGTGTCGGGGGGGATCCATAAAGCTGCCGAGAAGCCGGCTCATTCGCATGCTGCAGGTATTTTTCACGCGGTGCCAATTCCCTGGGTCAGGAGAGAGGCGGCTTTTGAAAACAAATTAGACCCCATTATGCCAATTAGACCTCATTTGTCTTTTTATATATATATATTTATTTCTTTTTCTCCCCTTCATTTTTCTTCCGGAGCCGCTCCTGCGTGCTCGGCAGGCTCCCACCCCTCCACCACCTCTGAAAAGGGAGGAGGCAAAAGTAGCCCGGCTCATTTAGACTTAAATTAGCCTCGTTTAAACAAGCTCTTTGGCATAACGGGTCCTTTTGGGCTGGAGGAAGGAGATGGAGCATCTCGCTCAGCAACCCGGCCGCATCCCAGTCTTCGGTCAGCAGCGTTATCCTCGGAGCAGGGCTGGGTTTGTCCTAGAAAAACTGAGCACCCCCGCTCCGGGGTGGAACAGACCCCAGGTCACCCATCATCCTATTTTTTTGGCTGATGTTTCATATGCATATTTAATATATTTTGCCATTAGTCTATATTACTTTGCCATAAAAAAAAAAGGAATAAATCCCACAGACGCGCTCATCACTGGTTTGGAAAATTACATGAGGGATATATATTCCATCTGTGTAGCCAGTTAAGGCATTATAAATTTATACCCCTAATAAATTTAATTCTGGAAGGTTTATGTGGGATTCGAAGGGGAGTTTCAGGGGGAGGAGGGGGGTATTTTCCTCCCGGGTGAGTTTTTAACAATAAACCGATATTTTTAATATTAAGCGCCTCTCCATTTGCTAATAAAAGGAATTGATTACTGTTTGCGGGTTTAATTCTGCTCCCAGGCAAACGCTAAC
>NW_010230804.1:8732-10908 GCF_000690775.1 Eurypyga helias
AAGGCTAAAAATTAAAAAAACAACAACAACAAAAAAAATCCATAAAATTAAAACTTCCATTTGAAATTAGTTCGTTAACGGCGAGCATCTATTATTTATCGGTTTAATTTCCAACTGGTGCTGCGGTACTGGGCTGGGCTCCGGAATCCGGGGTCGTCATGGAGATGTGATGCTTTCATTAGCATGAGCTAATTAATTAAAGATGAAGGGAAATTGGTTTTCCTGATTTGGGGTTGGGGAAGTTTGCTTTTTTTTTTTTTATGTCCGCGCTTCGTATTTGCCAAATCCGAGCGGTGTGCGGAGCCCGAGAACCTGCAAGGAGCCCCCCCCGGTATTCTTTACCTTGGAGAGGAAATTTCACCGGAATAATCCAAATAAGATACAATAAAATACAATTTAAAAAAAGCCGGAGCGGGGCTGGGATAGGGGAGGTAAAATTTATACCTGCGGGAAGCGGGATCTCATCTGTATTCCTGCCTGCCCACCCCGAGCCCTCGCCGAGCAAATTCCAGCTGAAACCCATAAATAAACCTTCTTCCACACAAGTTTTATTCGTGGCTCGTTCCGTGACACATTGGGACAAAACCCTATCGAACAACCCCCTAGGTGTGCCTTTACTTCCCATTAAATATGGAATTGGGAAGCTCAGCCCCAGCCCAGGGCCGGGGGGAGAGGAGCCCCGGCTGGGGGACAGGAGGGGTTGGGGTCTCACCCCCCCTGGCTCTCGGGGCTCCCCGTTATCTCTGTTAAGCAGCGAGGGGAATGCTCATCCACTCCCCGGCACCCCCAGACCTTCGCTGGGGTTTTGGGGGTTCCCAACGTGAGACACACGACGTTACGGAGGGCTGGGGGTCTGACAGCCGTGTGTATGTGTGAGAGAGCAGATTTCTGGGTGTTGTGCCTCATAGCTCGAGAATATTTTGGTAAATAGAGCTAATATCTATGTCACAGAGAAGATTTGTCCGTTCTGTAGCTCCTGTAACAGAGGGAAGATTTTTATACGTATATGTTGTAGGGAATTGTGTACGGATTATAGCTCACACGTATCTATTACGGAGAAGAGTTGTAAGTATGTCCTAGCTACTATGCATGTAAACACGATTTGTACATATTAGAGCTAATAGGTATATTTTACAGGTAAGATTTGTGTGTATACATCTGATATGTGTACAACAGAGGTAAGATTTTTACGTCTCTATCTCACCTTTACATCTTTAGAGCTAATACGTGGACATTGCAGACAAGCCCTGTACCTATTAGAGCTAATATGTGTATGTTATAGATAAGACTTTACAAATTAGGGCTAATATGTATATAATAGGTAAGATTTTTACGTATTAGAGCTAATAGGTTTATATTATAGAGACTTTTAGATACATTAGAGATACTATCCATATATTATAGATAAGGATTTTATGTAGTACAGCCAATAGGTATGTAATATAGGTAAATCTTTATATATTATAGCTAATCTGTATATATTATAGGTATCTAGAATGCATTATAGATGCTCTTTATATATGTTATAGGTACAAATTATATATATTATAGCTAATGTGTGTAATATGGAGAAGGTTTTTACATATTATAGCTAATATTTATCTAGTACAGATAGGACTTTTACATAGCACATTTTTACATAGCTAATATATGTGTTCTAGGTAAGATTTGGATACGGTATAGCTAATATGTATGTTGTAGGTAAGATTGAGATACATTATAGCTCCTATGTGTATGTTATAAGCAAGATTTGGATACACTGCAGCTACTATGTGTATGTTATGGGTAAGATTTGGGTACACTATAGCTACTATGTGTATGTTATGGGTAAGATTTGGGTACACTATAGCTACTGTGTGTATGTTATAGGTAAGATTTGGGTACACTATAGACACTATATGTATGTTATGGGTAAGATTTGGGTACACTATAGCTACTGTGTGTATGTTACAGGTAAGATTTGGATACACTATAGCTACTGTGTGTATGTTATGGGTAAGATTTGAGTACACTATATGTATGTTATAGGTAAGATTTGGATACACTATAGCTACTATGTGTATGTTACAGGTAAGATTTGGGTACACTATAGCTACTGTGTGTATGTTATGGGTAAGATTTGGATACACTATAGCTACTGTGTGTATGTTACAGGTAAGATTTGGATACACTATAG
>NW_010230804.1:11204-11835 GCF_000690775.1 Eurypyga helias
TACTATGTGTATGTTATAGGTAAGATTTGGATACACTATAGCTACTGTGTGTATGTTATGGGTAAGATTTGGATACACTATATGTATGTTATAGGTAAGATTTGGATACACTATAGCTACTATGTGTATGTTATAGGTAAGATTTGGATACACTATAGCTACTGTGTGTATGTTATGGGTAAGATTTGGGTACATTATGGCTATTAAGTGTCTGTACAGAGAAGCTGTGTAGCTAGATGCCAGGTTCTATAGATCCTATAGGGATCTCTGGCCCCATTATGGATTCTATAGGTACTATGGAGCGGGTATCTATGAGCGGGGTCGTGCCCCCTCCCTGCTGCTGCTCTCTCCCGGCAGGACCCGCAATGCTAACAGCCCCCTTCCTCCCACAGCAGCGATGCGGCCGTGGGGCAGCCCCCCACCCATCGCTTATCCCCGGCGAGGGGCTGATAGCCCACCCGGGGCGGCGGCTCCCGTGCCGGTGGCTAATGAAGCCCCTGGGTGGGCTGGGGAGCGGGTAGAGGGTCCCAAGGGCCGGGCGACAAGGGATGGAGGCTCCAGGTTTTTTTTCTCCTTTCCACGGCCTATTTTAGCGGCGACGGCTCTACTCTCCCGCTGCTACCCGCTTGCC
>NW_010230805.1:0-229 GCF_000690775.1 Eurypyga helias
TCCTACCCCACCTCCCATCTCCTGTGCTGCTCTCGTGGCTGCTTTAAGTGCAGGGAGGGGATACACAATTCATCAAACCTCACATTGCTCCGGGATTAAATCATCCAACTCATTTTGCCGAGGGAGAGAAGTCCAAAACCCCCTTTTTTTTTATTTTTTTCTTTTCCCCTGCAAGGCTGAGCAAATGCTTATTAGCTCTTGGCAGAGGGGCCGAGGGCTGCTGAGCACA
>NW_010230805.1:282-893 GCF_000690775.1 Eurypyga helias
TGGGAACTGGGGGGTCCTCATTCCCCTGGGGTCCCCCCCAGCACAGCCCCCAGCCTCTCTGCCTGGCTGCAGCCCCCAAACTTGGATCCAGCAAAGCCCAGTGACACCCGGCTTCTGCCCCTGCACCCCCAGAGAAAACAGCCCCCCATGTTTCCCCAGCTGGGGAGGGCGCAGAGATGCTGTGAAAAGTCCTGTCTCTCCACTCGAGTTTTGACATTTTAAATAAGCCAAGACAAAACGATTCCAAGCCCGGGCTCCCTGGGCATGTGTTTTGCCATGAGGGTGTTCTCTAGGGAGTGGGTACTTGCACTCTCCCCCCATAACACTGCTCCATTTTGGAGGTCACATCCCATCTACTGAGCCCAAAGCTGCGCTCCGGCGCCTACTTTGCAGAAGGGGAAACTGAGGCACGCACCCAGGGAACCAGTTTGGGAGGGAGAAGCAGGCCTCCTGCACTCACCCTCTCCCGGGGGCTGCAAGGCTTGAGCACACCCAGCCCTCCCAGTACCCGCCACCTTGCTCCAGCCCTTGGAAGGCAAAGACATCCTCTCCCTGCTCCATCACAGCTCCAGCAGTTTGACCTGTCACTGAACCAGCTCCTATCAGTGCCG
>NW_010230806.1:0-3462 GCF_000690775.1 Eurypyga helias
CCCCAGAACCTGGTGTTGCCTCCCCAACCCACCGCAGGGAAAGGGCGGGGATTTCTCCCATGCCTCACCCAGCTCGTGGCTGTGAGCAGCAGCAAGTTCAAGAGCGGGAAAGGGGTCAAACACCCCAGCAAGGCCCCAGCCCAGCCCCTCGCAGGGGCGCTCCGGGTTCCTGCACGCTAACAGGCGCCGCGGGCAATTGCGGGCAGTGACCTGCTGCTGCCCACAGCGGTTGCCTCTTGCAGGGGAGACCCTCTTGCTCCCATACGGAGCCCCCAAAAGTGGCATCAAGCCACGGCCGTGTCCAATAAAGCCCACGTGCGGAAGTGCAACAGCAGGAAAATGTATTTGGCAAACAACCTCTTTTCACAAACAAACAGCAGCAACTTGGAAGACAAAGGCCCGTCCTCACCACCAGCCCTGGAGAGAGGGAGTCACAACGCCCTCGCTGCTGCCCGCCACCCCCCGGCAAAGGCACGGTCCTCACCCCTCCTGGCCCTGGCAGGAACCACCGTGCTGGCCCGTGCTCCGGGCTGGCCCCGGACAGACCTTCTCCTGCCGACGGTCGCCCTCATCTCATGGCGAAGGTGTAGACGTGGTAGATCTCGTCGGGGAAGTTCTCCTGGCGCTCCTCGGCCAGGAGGTGCAGCCCGGCTCGGCGGATGATCTTACGGACCACGTCCAGGTCCCGGCAGACGCTGCTGTCCACATCATCCATGATGACGCCCTCCTGAGCCATGTTGTCCTTGATGACCACGATGCCGTTGGGCCGCAGGCCGGCACGACACCGCTTCAGGAAGTCGGAGAGGTGGTTGTCGGTGAGGTGTCCTGGAGGGGCAGAGCAGGCGTTAGAGGGCACGGGATGACCGGGACAGGACGTGACGTGAGGGGAGGAGACCAGGAGGCTGTGGTTGGGATCCCTCCTGAGCCAGGCAGCCAAGTACTCGAGGTATTTGCAGGTGAAAAATTTAGCTGGGGGTGTCCAGCTTGTGTCCCACAGGCTCTATCCAACTCCGTCCAGCCCACACCTATGCGCTGGCCTCCGAGGGCCCGGGGGAAAAGACCCCATGGTACAGCACCCTCAGAGTCCCCACCCCAGCCCCCCACCCATGCTGTGATGCTCAACCTTCACGCATCACAGCTGCCCTCCCCAAAGCTCTCCCCGGAGCGTGGGGCACCTGCCCCCCAGGGGAAGCTGGACAGAGGACAGGCTGGTGAGACCCGGGAAGCAACGCGACCCTCACCGATGACCCACTGGATCCAGATGACATCGTAGGAGTTGGGCTCGGGGCTGAAGTCCTGGAGGCCACAGCAGAAGTAGTTGCGCACCCGCCTGCCCTCCTCTCCCAGGTAGCTCTTGGCCTTGGTGAGGAAGTCCTCTGTCACATCCACCATATCCACGGTCTTGAAGAGGGGCAGCAGCAGTCGCTTGGTGATCCGGCCGATGCCCGCTCCGCAGTCCAGAGCGCGGGTTGTCCCCGTCCGGTTGGGGCCATCCTGGAACAACAACCACCAGGGGCTGAATCCCACTGGGAGGTACCCAGAGAGGAAAAAAGGGGGCAGCCAAGCAGGATGGGGCTGGGGTATGGGGAACCCATTGCAGGGCAAAGCTCTCCCAGCACCCACGCAACAGAGGATCCCATGGAAAAACTTGGGGGGAAGATCCCAGCTTCATGCTGGGCTTTGGGAGCACAACAGTCCAGGCCACCTACCCGCAGAAACCTCTGCAAGAACTTCCTGGAGCTGTTGATGTCGATGCTGGAGATGTGGCCGTAGCCCCCCAACATGCCATCCACTGTGGCGGGGGCACCATCCTTCCAGTATTTCTCCGCCTTGGAGTAAAACTCAAACTCGTTCTCCACCACCTCGCTCGTCATACTGGCTGAGGGGCACACGCCCGCACAGGACTCGCTGCTCCTCCGAGACAGGGGAGAAAGCACCGGTCAGGTCTGGATGAACCACAAGTGCAAAGCCCCCCCAAACTGGGAAAGCAGGCACCAGCTCTGTGATTACCCCCACTTCCTATGTATCACCCCTTCCCCTCCCCAGTTTTAGGGTTTTTCAAAACCTAAAAACCTCCAGCTGTGAGCAAGAAGGAACAGAGACCTAAATTCTGGTATTTTCTGGAGACGAACAAGCCGAAAACCCCTTCCCAGGCAGGGATGCCTCAGCCAGACCCTCGCTCAGCAATAGACCACATTATATGTATGTAATTTTATTTTTAAGGCTGAAACACCTTTCTCACCTATTCTGCCACCCCCCTCCCTGTCCTGAGAGCATTAACATTTTGCAGATTACATGTTTATCTGTGGTGACAGCCCCATCAGTCACCTCCAATTACATCTGGAGTTCCTAAAAGTTATCCTAAGCACCTACCTGAGGATTGTAAATCTCAGGCGTGACCATAAGTTAGATATTTGCAATATAATAATGTCAAGGTATAATCAGCAATACAAGCTATAAATCCCCCCCCAGACATCTCATAATTCAAACCACTGTGGATTTGATTAACTGCGCTGGGGATTAGAAACTAGATTTAAGGTGGCCAAAGGGTAAATCCAAGGACTTCAAACACCTTTACAAATAAAGAAATATATAGTGTTCGTGGCTTGAATTTGCTGGCAAATATCCTATTAGACACAAAACCTTTTCTAAGGCAGCTTAGGCAGTTTCGGTGGCCCCGTGTGGTCTTGAACAGCCCAGGGACGGAGCGGAGGGACGCAGCATCTCACCTTACAGATCACCGGTTGAAATCCAGTTTGGCTCGGTGGGGCCGGGTGCCGGTTCCTGCTGCGATCTAGGGGAAGAAAAATCGGGGTTTTAGTCCCAAATCACCCCTTTAGTCCCACAAGCGTGAGCCACACCAACCACAGCCCCAGGGAGTTGGAGGTTAGAGCCGCCCCAACCCTGCAGGCACCCTCCCGGGGCAGGTGGGGGGCAGGCGCTGGTGCTGCCCCATAGCTCAGAGGTGTCAGAAGGCTGAGCCACAGTGGTAACCAGTACATGGAGGGTTTGGCCCCACTCTGGGCAGTTCTGTTGTCTGCACTCACGGGCTGGGACCCTGTTTGCCCTCCCAGCGGTGTCACCCCTTCCTTGGCCCTGGGTTTGGCTTGGTGACTCCCTGGTGATGTTTTTCAGGGTGTCACAGGCCACCAGCACAGGGGGAGAGCACCCAGTGGGACCAGCCCTCAGACAGCTCTACCCACGAGCACGGAGCCTGCTGCCCAAGAACCCCCCCCGAAACCGTGCCAGAACCCCAGCTGACACGTGGGCAGGTCCTTGCCCCCCAGACCTCACAGCCGTGGGGAGAAGGTCACACCGGCCCTCCCCGCGTTCAGCGTGGGGGGTCTCCCCGGTGTGGGCCCCACGCCCCAGCAGACTTGGGGGGCAGCAGATAAAGGGGGTGTGCAATCGGTGGGGTCCCCGGGACGAGGCGGGGGGGGTGAGGGTGCATCACCACGGGGA